>NW_027003326.1:0-168223 GCF_036934945.1 Oncorhynchus masou masou
TATACTTCCAGCTTATGCACACACTAAATATATCAACAGCATTGGACGACAAATTGAGAAGGCTGATGTACATTTTTATGTGGATTACACTATTCTCTACTCGAGTAGCAGCAGTTTGGCTTTTGAAAAAGCTCACAACTTTTAACATCATTCAACACGATCCGTACGATCTGAAGCTTGTTCATAATTCCTCTAAAACAAATGCCTAGTATTTTCCAAAGCTAAACACTCTGAAACCATGTCATTACTACCTCGGATGGACATTCCATGGAACAAGTAATAACATTAAATTATTTTTGAGATCAGGTGGATGAGAAGTTGAGCTTCACACCCCATGTAGAGAACCTTGTTGGTAAAAGCAAGCTGCGTATTGGGCTTTACTACGGGCACAATTTTGTTTTTCCTTTGCCACCATAAAATAGATGATTCATTGTACTTTTCCATTTGTGTTGGACTATAGTAATACTATTTAAGTTCAAGCCTCAATAAATACACTGAAGGCTCTTGACTGTATCATGTGATGTCTACATTGCTGTCAGGTGGACATAGCTAGCAACACACAGGCTATAACACTGGTACATTCTTATATAGAAAGCCATTTTAGAAAAACTGTAATTTTATCTGTTCTCTATTAGCCCGAAATTAAAACACTTACAAGCTCAGATACCAATCTTGTTTTAAGCTAACAGTCCTGAACAAAATGTACAGAGCTTGGAACAAAGTATTTTCACTAATCAGTCCCCTTGTATTGGAGTTCCTCTAAGCCAACCTAAAGCTCCAGGGTCTGGGTGTCCCTAGAGAAGTTCAGCACAAATAGATGAACAATGTTGTTGAGGCATTTTGTTGCTTCTATTGTTATCGATGTTCACTTAGTCGGGCGTTTGCCTTTATTGATGCAAGGATGCTGTTTTACCTGAAGCATTTTGATACCATAGTGAGCCTGTTCTTTGACGTTTTGCATTCAGTTTTTTCTGACTTGTGTTGTACATGTACATTACTGACGTGCAGCTTTTATTATTGATATATCTTCGTCTGGTTCATGTCATGTGGCTGTTTGTCTGAAACTGATGGGTTAAGCCAACCAGATGAGCTAAATTACTTGTATGGTCGCTTGCAGGAAAGCAACACTGAAGCATGCATGAGCGCATGTTCCGGACGACTGTGATTACGCTCTCTCTTATAGCCGATGTGAGTAAGACCTTGAAACAGGTGGATTACCAGACGGGTACTCCGAACGTGTGCTGACCACCTGGCAAGTGTCTTTGACTCGGGATTTTTCAACCTCTCCATGACTGAGTCTGTAATACCAACATGTTTCAAGCAGACAGCCATAACTGTGCCCAAGAACACCAAGGTAATCTGATAGTATGGTGCCAGGATAACAACATCTACCTCAACGTGATCAAGACAAGGAGATGATTGTGGACGACAGGAAAAGGAGGCCCGAGCACGACCACATTCTCATCGACAGGGCTATAGTGGAGCAGGTTGAGAGCTTCAAGTTCTTTGGTGTCTACATCACCAACAAACTATGGTCCAAACACAACAAGACAGTTGTGAAGAAGGCACAACAATGCCTATTCCCTTCAGGAGAATGAAAAGATTTGGCATGGGTCCTCAGATCCTCAAAAAGTTTTAAACAGCTGCACCATCGAGAACATCCTGATTGGTTGCATCACCGCCTGGTATGGCAACTGCTAGGCCTCCGACCACAAGTTGCTACAGGGGGTAGTGCATACAGCCCAGTACATCACTGGGGCCAAGCTTCCTGACATCCAGGACATCTATACCAGGCGGTGTCAGAGGAAGGCTCTAAAGATTTCAAAGATTCCAGCCACCCTAGCTGTTTTTTTTTATTGTGCTTGTTTGTTATCTATTTTTCGTCTTCATCTTTTTGTTTTTTGTCATTTTTACATCCATTTATTTTTTGTAAATACTTTCTTAACACTTATTTTCTTAAAACGACATTGTTGGTTAAGGGCTCGTAAGTAAGCGTTTCACTGTAAGGTCTACCTACACCTGTTGTTTTCGGCCTATGTAACAAATACAATATGATTTGATGCTGCAGTCTTGTTCCAGGTCTCTCTTGAATATGAGATTTTTATTTTAACGAGACTAACCTGGTTAAATAAAGTTTCAATAAAATAAATAAAAAAGGTGTAATGATTGGATTCATAAATGTGTTATGAATGGATTATGGATACAACCTTAAAATAAAGTGCTACCACCATTTATAAATTCAAGTCTATCCAAGCTCCAGGTCACAAATTCAGTTGAAATAACTAGGAAAATATAATATTGACAGAAGTTTTGCCTGGAGGAGGTCATAAACTTCAGGCTGTGCATGATTGCGGTTATAGCCATGGGAGTAATATCATTTGCTTGTTAATCGGCTGTGAGAGGTGGGTGGGGCAGGTACAGCATCTGCAGAAGAGTATAAAACAGGGCTGCAGAGGGCAGAGACGCCACATTACTACTGACGTCCAGAAGACATCATCCAGATAAACAGCCATCAATCAGACAGCATCGTCCAACTGAAAGAGGTATTTTTGTTTTCACTGAGAATCTTCTTTGCAAAGGTGTATAGGAGTGGGCAGGTGTATACAAGTGGACAGGTAGGAATGGATGGAGAGGTGTAGGGTGTGTGTGTGTGTGTGTGTGTGTGTGTGTGTGTGTGTGTGTGTGTGTGTGTGTGTGTGTGTGTGTGTGTGTGTGCGTGTGTGCGTGTTAACAAGTTGTGCTCTATGTGCTTTAGTGCTTGATGAAGATCAGAGTATGTTACTGCTGTTCGCTCTAGTGGGTGTCCTGTTAGCAAGCTCCCTCAAGAAGATAACTCTGAGGAAGGTATGTCTTGTTTGTAAATGTGTACTACTTTACTGCCCGGGTTTAATCTGATAAAATCTAGTAAAATGAAAAATATTTCTTCCTCAGCTCTCCTGCAGAAGGATGATGTAAAAAATGGAAAGACTGCCTTTTTGGCAAAGTTGGCTACTCTGAAGACCAGCCCCTCTGAAGATGAAGCAGCATGTGAGCTATCTATCTATCTATCTATCTATCTATCTATCTATCTATCTATCTATCTATCTATCTATCTATCTATCTATCTATCTATCTATCTATCTATCTATCTATCTATCTATCTATCTATCTATCTATCTATCTATCTATCTATCTATCTATCTGTCTGTCTGTCTGTCTGTCTGTCTGTCTGTCTGTCTGTCTGTCTGTCTGTCTGTCTGTCTGTCTGTCTGTCTGTCTGTCTGAGCAACAGTAAATTGTCAACGGGAGGTTAGCAGAGGGTGGTAGGAAATGCTGAGGGAGTAACATGGCTAACTCCATCTCTACAGTTAATTAGCATCATGTTCCGTAGAGGGAAAATATTTTTTAAATGGTTGTCAAATACTGGTCTTACAACAGTAAGTTTAAAAGGTAGTCACTTATAATTGTGATATGTTTTGAAAATGTTGTTGTCATTTTCAAATGTTTAGCTTTAAAAAAAGGTATTTTCCATAATGATGATTTAAAGCTGTATTCGACAGTTTGGGGCGAGCTTTGGAACGCAGCCAAGAACCTTGTTGGGTGAGAAGCGACCAGCATGGGGATGCCAAGGATCCTTTTCAGTCTCCATATGGAATCAGCTATCACCTCTGAAGTCATCACTAACATTACCTCAGTGAATCATTCCAACACCCACCCATCAATGATTGTCAAATAAACAACAGTAATACAGTTAATTGGTACTTTGGTACTGAGAAGAACTCATCAACATTCTTAAGAAAATATGTTTTATCCATAAACATGTACTTTATGTCCTGACACATGACAGTTGATTGGTCAAGTTAGTGGATAAATAATTGTATGGTTGTATGGTTGACTTGTCATATTGTGATCCTCCAATAAACTATCAAGCATAAGACATGTTTAGTCATTTTTTATTTATTTGACATGTTTAGCAGTTTTTCAATTACAGCATACATGTTTCATGATATAGTTTATTTCATGTTTCTATTCAGTGTGAACAATGTGAACTTGACCATAATACAGATGCAGTGCATGCAGAGCAAATTACATCAGATTACACTGAGCAGTAATAGTAGTACACATATCCACACACACACACTAGACGTACCGTCTTGAGAGTTAGCTTCGTTGAGTGAGCTTGATAACAGCAGTAACATATCCTGGATCTTCTAATAAGCTACATCCTGAATTCAAAATGGGGAAAAAACCTTTGTCACTTATCTACACACATTATCCCCACAATGACAAAGTGAAAACATGTTTATAGGTATTTTTTTCTAATTTATTGAAAATGAAATACAGAAATATCTAATTTACATAAGTATTCACAACAAATGTTGGAATCACATTTGGCAGTGATTACAGAGTCTTTCTGGACAGGTCTCTAAGAACTTGCACACCTGGATTGTACAATATTTGTCCATTATATTATTTTCTTAATTCTTCAAGCTCTGTCAAATTGGTTGTTGATCATTGCTAGACAACCATTTTCAAGTCTCGCTATAGATTTTCAAGCAGATTTAAGTCAAAACTGTATCTCGGCCACTCAGGAATATTCACTGTCTTCTTGTTAAGCAACTCCAGTGTAGATTTGGCCTGGTGTTTGATGTCATTTCGTTATTTAATAACTTCCCCATGCTTTTTTCTATCCATGTACCAATAGGTGCCCGTCTTTGCGAGGCATTGAAAAACCTCCCTGGTATCTGTGGTTGAATCTGTGTTTGAAATTCACTGCTCGACTGAGGGACCTTACAGATAATTGTATGTGCGGGGTACAGAGATGAGGTTGTCATGTAGGAATCTATTATTACAAACAGAGTGAGTCCATGCAACTTATTATGTGACTTAATAAGGACATTTTCACTCCTTAACTGATTTAGGCTTGTCATAACAAAGGTGTTGAATACTTATTGACTCAAGACATTTCAGTTGTTCATTTTCAAATTAATTTGTGGAAATTAAAAATAAAATAAAAAACATTTCCACTTGGACATTATGGGGAACTGTGTGTAGGCCAGTGACTAATCTCAATTTAATCCATTTTAATTTCTGGCTGTAACACAATAACATTTGGAAATATTCGAGGGTGTGAATAATTTCTGAACGCACTGTAAATATTTGTTCTAGAGTTCGTGAAGCAGCTGATAACACTGTCCACTGCTGATGCTGAAACTTCAGATATTCTGAATATTGATTTGCTATTTTCCATAGGAGTGAGAGTTGAGGTCTTGTTTGAAAATCCTTAAGACAGTTCCCTGACAGAGTCTACAAGGACATTTTTAATAATGGTGGATATAAAATTACAGTCTTAAGTTAGAATCCCATTAACTTTTAATTTGGGATGGTTTTTGGAGTTTTCAGCTTCTCTCCTTGTTTGTTTGTTGAGGTTTTCCCAAATACAGTACAGAAAAAGTTTTTCTCACTGGGAAATCAATATCCAACAAGTCAATGACAACTGTGTTGAATTTGGACTTTGTGACAGCACCTACAGACACTATTTCCTGGGTGGAAATTGGTTAAAGGGACAATGAGCAGTTGCTATATACATTTTTGACTATTTAATTAATGATATGTACACATTGATTCTTGCGTCATGCCACCTTTGTAACCCATAAGAACCCAAAATACAAGCTTGATTTAATCCAATGTTTGGAAAAGAAGTACATGTAAACAAACAACTATATAGCCTCAAAATATTGCTTACAACTATAATTTTAATATAATGTATGGTCAGTCCTCGCATCCATAGCTCTGTCTATGATTTGGAGAGTGGTTACATTTCTACAGACTGTTGTCTCTGCTACCATATGACAAGCAGTGACAATGCACCAAGTCTTGAACCAACAGGACCCTGAACAGCTTCTACTCCCAAGTCATAAGACTACAAAATAGCTAGTTAAAAAGTTAACCAAATAGCAAACTGGACTATCTGCATTGGACCATTTTGCACTAACTTTTTTCACTCATTACATATGTTGCTGCTACTGTTGATTATTTGTCACATTATTCCTAGTTATATTTTTTTCCAAGAGGGGGTAGCAGTCAGACGTCTTTGTCTTTGTCTTGTCGTGTCCTGTGTATATATCTTTTTTTCTCTGTATATATTTAGTATATATTTTTATTTATTTTTAACCTCAATTTCTACATACTCTCCTGCAAACCACCTCACCCAATGTTGTATTAATCTGCTATTTTCTATACTTTAGAACCGGATCCCCCGACAGAAGCAAGCCAGCTAACTAGTTACTAGCTAGTAGTCGGTTAGCCACTGCTAGCGGTCAACAGCTAACCTCAGCCCGGAAAACTCCTGCCAGTCTGCACAGCGCTATTCAACCCAGAGCATATCGGACTGCTTCCTCTCCACCACATCTCCGGATTCCTACATCAAGCTCTGAACCTTTTCACCTGGATCATCGCAGCTAGCTAGCTGCTATCTGAGTGGCTACTCCTGGCTAACGTCTCTGTCCCGAAGCAAGCAGTAGTTAGCCTGGAGCTAGCCTAATGCTAGTCACCATCTCCCGGCAAGCTAAAGAGGTCCATCAGCCACTCATTGGGCTACAATACATTTTTTGACATTTGGCCTGGACCCCTTTAACTGTCAACACGGAGCCCCGCCGATCCATCACAACTGGTTTAGCGACGTAATCCTCCCGAGGAGGTTTCAACAGGCTCCTCTGTCGTTTCGTCCCCTGAAGGCCTGTCTGCTAGCCTGCTTGCTGTGGCCCGCTACCAGATCATTACGGCGGAAGGGTAGCCTAGTGATTAGAGCGTTGGACTAGTAACCGGAAGGTTGCAAGTTCAAATCCCGAACTGACAAGGTACAAATCTGTCTTTCTGCCCCTGAACAGGCAGTTAACCCACTGTTCCTAGGCTGTCATTGAAAATAAGTATTTGTTCTTAGCTGACTTGCCTAGTTAAATAAAGGTAAAAAATAGCTAGCTAGCTGCTATCTGAGTGGCTACTCCTGGCTAACGTCCCTGTCCTGAAGCAAGCACCAGTTATCCTGGAGCTAGCCCAGAGCTAGGCCCACCTTCCGTCTAGCTGAAGATGTCCTTCAACCAATTCTGTGGGCTACAATACCTAGTTTGCCAAATGGGCTGGACCCTGAACCATCTGCAGATGTAACAGCCTGACTCTTCCATTGCGATGCTCCTCTAAGGCCCGCCTGCTGGCTACTCACTGGACCCTATGATCACTCGGCTATCCCTAATTTCAATATGCCTTGTCCATTGCTGTTTTAGTTTGTAATTATTGTCTTATTTCACTGTGGAGCCTCCAGCTCTGCTCAATATGCCTTAGCTAGCCCTTTTGATCCACCTCCTACACATGCGGTGACCTCACCTGGTTAAAATGGTGTCTCTAGAGACAAAACCTCTCTCATCGTCACTCAGTGCCTAGGTTAACCTCCAACGTTTTCACATCCTACCATCTGTACATTATGCCTTGAATCTATTCTTCTGCGCCCAGAAACCTGTTGCTTTTACTCTCTGTTCCGAACAAACTAGATGACCAGTTCTTATAGCATTTAGCCGTACCATTATCCTACTCTTCCTCTGTTCCTCTGGTGATGTAGAGGTTAATCCAGGCCCTGCAGCGCCGAGCTCCACTCCCATTCCCCAGACGCTCTCATTTGTTGACTTCTGTAACCATAAAAGCCTTGGTTTCATGCATGTCAACATCAGAAGCCTCCTCCCTAAGTTTGTTTAATTCACTGCTTTAGCACACTCTGCCAAACCAGATGTCCTAACCGTGTCTGAATCCTGGCTTAGGAAGGCCACCAAAAATCCTGAAATTTCCATCCCTAACTATAACATTTTCCGACAACATAGAACCGCCAAAGGGGGCCGAGTTGCAATCTAATACTACAGAGATAACCTGCAGAGTTCTGTCATACTATCCAGGTCTGTGCCCAAACAATTCGAGCTTCTACTTTTAAAAATCCACCTTTCCAGAAACAAGTCTCTCACCGTTGCCGAAGCCTCCCCCATTTCTCCTTCACCCAAATCCAGATAGCTAATGTTCTGAAAGAACTGCAAAATCTGGACCCCTACAAATCAGCTGGGCTAAACAATCTGGACCCTTTCTTTCTAAAATTATCCGCCACAATTGTTGCAACCCCTATTACTATCCTGTTCAACCTCTCGTATCATCTGAGATCTCAAAATACTGGAACGCTGCCACGGTCATCCCCATCTTCAAAGGGGAAGACACTCTAAGCCCAAATTGTTACAAACCTATATCTATCCTACCCTTCCTTTCTAAGGTCTTCGAAAGCCAAGTTAACAAACGGATCACCGACCATTTTGAATCCCACCGTACCTGGTTTCCGAGCTGGTCATGGGTGCACCTCAGCCACGCTCAAGGTCCTAAACGATATCATAACCGCCATAGATAAAAGACAGTACCGACCTTGCCAAGGTTTTCGACTCTGCCGATCACCACATTCTTATCGGCAGCCTTCATTTCTAAAATGACTGCCTCACCCGGTTCACCAACAACTTCTCAGACAGAGTTCAGAGTGTCAAATCGGTGGGCCTGTTGTCCGGACCTCTGGCAGTCTCTTTGGGGGATCCACAGGTTCAAATCTCAGGTCGACTCTTTTCTCTGTATACACCAATGATGTCGCTCTTGCTGCTGGTGATTCTCTGATCCACCTCTACGCAGACAACACCATTCTGTATACTTCTGGCCTTTCTTTGGACACTGTGTTAACTAACCTCCAGATGAGCTTCAATGCCATACAACTCTCCTTCCATGGCCTCCAACTGCTCTGAAATGCAAGTTAAACTAAATGCATGCTCTTCAACCGATCTCTGCCCGCATATCACTACTCTGAACGGATCTGACATAGAATATGTGGACAACTACAAATACCTAGGTGTCTGGTTAGACTGTAAACTCTCCTGCCAGACTCACATTAAGCATCTCCAATCCAAAATGAAATCTTGAATCGGCATCCTATTTCGCAACAATGCATCCTTCACTCATTCTTCCAAACATACCTTCTTGAAACGGACTATCCTACCGATCCTTGACTTCGGTGATGTCATTTACAAAATAGCCTCCAACACTCTACTCAGCAAATTGAAGTGCCATCCGTTTTGTCACCAACGCCCCATATACTACCCACCACTGTGACCTGTATGCTCTCGTTGGCTGGCCCCGCTTCATAATCATCGCTAAACCCACTGGATCCAGGTCATCTATAAGTCTTTGCTAGGTAAAGCCCCTCATTATCTCAGCTCACTGTTCACCATAGCAGCACCCACCCGTAGCATGTACTCCTGCAGGTATATTTCACTGGTCATCCCCAAAGCCAATTCCTTCTTTGGCCGCCTTTCCTTCCAGTTCTCTGCTGGCAATGACAGGAACGAATTGTAAAAATCACTGAAACTGGAGACTCATATCTCCCTCAATAACTTTAAGCACCAGCTGTCAGAGCAGCTTACAGATCATTGCACCTGTACATAGCCCATCTGTTAACAGCCCAACCAATTACCTCATCCCCATATTGTTATTTTTTTTTTTGCTTCTTTGCACCACAGTATCTCTCCTTGCACATTCATCATCTGCACATCTATCACTCCAGTGTTTAATTGATTAATTTTAAATACTTCGCCACTACGGCCTATTTATTGCCTTACCGCCTAATCTTACCTAGTTTGCACACACGGTATAAATCATTTTTTTCTATTGTGTTATTGACTGTACATTTGTTTATTCCAAATGTAACTCTGTGTTGTTAATTGTGTCGCACTCGTTTGCTTTATCTTGGCCAGGTCGAGGTTGTAAATGAGTACTTGTTCTCAACTGGCCTACCTGGTTAAATAAAGGTGGGAAAAAAAGGGAAAAAAATGTACATACAGTATCTACCTCAATTACCCCTGCACATCGACTCGGATCCAGTACCCAGTGAATATAGCCAAGTTATCGTTACTCATTGTGTATTTATTATTACTTTTATTATTGCATGTTTAATTTTAAATTATTTCTCTGTTTTGTTTCTTTTTGCATTGTTGGGAAGGACCGTTAGTAAGCGTTTCACTGATAGTCTACAATGTTTATAAAACATTTGACAAATACAATAATATTTTATTTGATCCCCCAATTGTTACTGAAACAGGGGCTGGGAATACACTTTGTTATTGTTTCTACTGCTGATTGCCTACTTAAAAATACTGTAATATTCACAAAACAACACCCATTGTCTTATACTCATGTCTGTGATCTGGCTGTAATCGTTTATGAAAGCTGAGGAAAACATCAGAGATGACCACGCAATAATTGTGTATGATCTTTTATGTAGAAAAACCCTTAAGAATATTTTCCACCAAGTTACTTCATTCCTCAGTGGCAACATGTACAGACACAAACATGGCAAATGGGATACAGTTGTATTTTCAGTGGGATAACACATTTTTATTATCTCAAAGACACCAGAATGCCTTTCCAAGGGGTCTTGAGTGATCCATCCTGACAAGTTCTGACTTAAATTTGCATGAAAATCAGAGACAAGGTTTGAATATTTCTGTCCATCAATGACCACCACATAAATGTATTGAGCTTGAGCAATTTTGACAAAAAATATTGGATAAAATGCAATAATAGTTGTGCAAAGTTGGTACAATATTATTCAAAATGATTCATAGCTGTAATGGATACCAAATGTGCTTCCACCAACGTTTACTCTGGGGGTATGAAGACTTACAAAATGTTTCTATCATTTTTCTTTACCTTTTAAATTGTGGAGTAGGTCGTGTAGATCGGATTATTCCATTTTGAGATGAAATGTTAACGAAGCAAAATGTGAACACTGTCCCAGGGGTGTGGAGAGTTTCACTACCGACTTTATATGTATTGTGATAGTTCAGTGACCAGCCGGAGGAAGACAACATGACAGCTCCCTCCTCGGGTGACAGGTACTCAGTTTAAAGCCAACTAATGCCTATCTGGGCCCACTTGATGTCTCCCTCTTTATTGGTGTGCCAGGAGATGAACTCGGGGTGGATTGGGAGCAGACACGTGGACCTGTGAGGACGTCGGCCCTTCCTACCGCAGAGAAAGCTTCTTTGTCTGAGACACCCTGGCTCTATGGTAAAGGAGGCAGGGTATAGATAGAGGGAAGGTTTTCCCCCTGTAAATATTATGTGTCGACAAGGAGAGACATTTTGTGTTCCCTTTTTGGCCATGGCCTTTTGTTCAGCTCCCGCCTGTGCTAGGGTGTTTCGGACTAGCTGATCCGTCACAACTGGTGGAGAATGCAGGCATCTTGAGGCTAGACCACAATCAATCCCCTTTTCGGTGGCTGTGATTCTTTTTATCTAACAGAAGCCCACTACACCCACTGACAGGCATGAGCGAAGAGTTTCTACGCCAGCTAACGGACTGCGTCATCGAACCAACAGGAGACCCTAGACAAATCAAATAAAATGTTATTTATCACATACACATGGTTAGCAGATGTTAATGCGAGTGTAGCGAAATGCTCGTGCTTCTAGTTCCTACAATGCAGTAATAACCAACGAGTAATCTGACCTAACAATTCCACAACAACTACCTTATACACACAAGTGTAAAGGGATGAATAATATGTACATAAAAATATATGAATGAGTGATGGTACAGAACGGCATAGGCAAGATGCAGTAGATGGTATAGAGTACACTATATACATATGAGATGAGTAATGTAGGGTATGTAAACACTATATTATGTGGCATTGTTTAAAGTGGCTAGTGAGGTGTAGCTGGTCAGTTTAGCCAACGAAAACAAGAGAAGCTGTCTGGTCAGTAGTAGCTGGCTTTTCAGCATTGCTGTGAATTAGCCTCGACAGGCGTGAGCTAGCTTATTAGATGTCTTGCAGCTAATGGCTAACTGAAGTGAGCACTGTGTAAGCTAGCCAGCTAGCTACCACCTCGTGAGGCTAAGGGTAAGTTATAGCTAGCAAGGTGCTAGCTGAAGAGAACAGCATTGGTGTGTTGTTCAACATTTTCCATGATGGTAATGCCGTGAGGCTAAACCATTCAGTCTAGTCATCACAAATGAGTGAAAGTAGGTTTTACTAAACGAGAGAACGAGAGAGCTAGCAATACTACAGTCTGGGCAGGTAGGGAACTCATTCCCGAGTTATCTAGCCATACTAATGCAACCATTTGTGCAGGTAGAAATGCAAGTGTGGTTAGCTTGCTTTCCCATGAGCTAGCCACTTTAAGCTAGCTAGTAGAAGCCTTGTGTCTAATGCTAGCTAGGGTGAGCATAGTAATGCGCAAACTAGCTAGCAACTACCCAGGTTAAACTAGACGAGAAGGGAGCTAGAAATATTATTGTATTGCCATTAGTAATGCTAGTTTGGTTAGTCAGGAAGTTAAAGCTTGGTCGCAAATGGCTCTTCCAAATGGACAATAACCCCAAGCATATTTCCAAAGTTGTGGCAAAATGGCTTAAGGACAACAAAGTTAAGGTATTGGAGTGGCCATCACAAAACCCTGACCTCAATCCTATATAAAATGTGTGGGCAGAACTGAAAAAGCGTGTGCGAGCAAGGATCCTACAAACCTGACTCAGTTATACCAGCTCTGTCAGGAGGAATGGGCCAAAATACACCCAACTTATTGTGAGAAGCTTGTTGAAGGCTACCCGAAACGTTTGACCCCGAGTGAATCAATTTAAAGGCAATGCTACCAAATACTAATTGAGTGTATGTAAACTTCTGACACACTGGGAATGTGATGGAAGAAATAAAAGCTGAAATAAATAATTCTCTCTACTATTATTCTGACATTTCACATTCTTGAAATAAAGTGGTGATCCTAACTGACCTAAAACAGGGACTATTTACTGGGATTCAATGTCAGGATTTGTGAAAACTGAGTTTAAGTGTATTTGGCTGAGTTGTATGCAAACTTCCGACTTCAACTGTTTATATATATATATATATATGTATATATAACTGCATTTTTTTTGATGTTCGGTGGGAGGCAGATACCTGGCCTGGAGTGTTTTCTCTGCCAAGATAAACCAATATTATGAGTTCCCATTAAGCGGACCTTCTAATCCTGAAATGACAGTTACACCTGAACTGGCGCTCCAGGCCAGAACATATCGGTTTTTAAATGTTGTTTTGCAATCCATCTGGATCATAACAGTCTTGAGTGAAAGCCCTTGCAGTGTTGTTGTCTTTGTGATTACAGAGGTTGTGGTTAGACGGTTGTGGACTTCAAAGGCCCATTGGGAACATGGTAAAAATTAAAACAGTGGTGAAGTTAATTCATTTATATATTTACCACTTTCTTTATCTTTTGGTTTACTGGGAAGTAATGAATGATATTTGCTTACTTTGTCAGAGAACTCACTGCAGGCCTAACATTAGTTACACCAGGTTGTCCAGGCCAGAACATGCTCTAGGCCAGGTATTGCATTTGCGTCATACTTCAGATCCCCCTTCCTCCGGGTATTGTCTAATTAAATAGAATTATTTTTAAAGAAAATTCCAAGGACTATTTACTCAGTGGCATCCTTCTGAATTACAAGATGAATTACTCTGTACACACTAAGTATTAATACCAGAAACTGTGATCCTGAGATTTCCTGACCAACCTCCCTCCCATTTCTTGTGAAAAATAATTTCTACAAAATGGCTAATTGAGGAAATAGATTTTCACAAAAAGCAAGATCAAGGGCTTACCATTTTTATAAGTGGTCTCTAAGTCAAGTGAAAGGTGCAATGTGTAACATTTAAGTAATTTCCCCTCAACGTTTTAATCTGATTTACAGTATTAATGCCTTTCTGAGTTTAGTAGGGGTGACCAGGGCTAATTGTAACACTGCATTTCTCCAAACACAAGCTTCAAAGGTGATAAATCTCACTCAGTACATGGCTAATTAGGTTCTCTCCCTGCTTGAAAGGTTTCAAAAAGTTTTCAAATATTTCACTATTTGCTTGTTTAATGGACAAATGTTTTTTATTAAATGTGAAAGTAGTTTTTCCACCAGCTGTATATGTATTACATTGTCCTCAGCATTAACGTCCGAGAGTTCAAACTAGCATAATTTTTAGCACTATATTTTGGCTAAACATTGGCATGATTGACATATCACGATTATTGTCTCTCGCTAGGCACATGAGGTTTTGTCATGGCTGCTAGGGTTTGGGGAAATTGTAACGCAGTTTTAAAATGAGCCAAGCAGCCAAATTATGAAAACGTGATTTTTACTTTAAGATGGCATGTATTATACAAAAACTAACTTTAAATTTTTGTTGTACTTAACCCTTGTTTATCCAAATTACATGATATCCAATTGGTCTTGTCTTGTCTCCCGCAATCGGGAGAGGCAAAGGTCAAGAGCCGAGCGCCTCCGAAACACGACCCTGCCAAGCCACACTGCTTGCTTAACCAGCTGCACCAATGTGTTGGAGAAAACACTGTACAGTTGTTGAGCAAATTCAGCGTGCATGTGCCTGGCCCGCCACAAGGAATTGCTAGAGCGCAACGGCACAATGACATCCCATACAGCCAAACCCTCCCGTAACTAGGACGACATTGGGTCAATTGTTGCGCCGCCTCAAGTGTCTCCCGGTCATGACACAGCCTGGGATCAAACCCGTGTCTGTAGTGATGCCTCTAATGGCATGGTTTAAACCATTGGTTTAAAATGGCTAGCCGCTAGCTTTTCTCATAAGCCAACCTGGCCAATTTAGCCACGATGCTGAGGATGGCCAGCTGAGCAGATAAGTATATCCGGTAACAAAATAACAAATCAACCTATCAGAGACTTTAAACGGTAGAGCCACAATCCAATTGTACAGGTTCAACAGGTCAATTTGACAACCAGAGGCATAATGTTAAACCATCCAACAGTTTGGTTTACTTTGTTCCCCATGGTCTAAGTGGAGTGTGCCAGTATATGAGTATGATGCTTCCTTTACTAGGCCACTGATGTCATTCACTTATGTACTTTCACTAATAAAAGTAGGAGGATTATATAACATGTAACTTTGTATTCAAACATAATATAAGTCAAAGGCGAAGACTCGTGGTGTTGTCAGATATCAGTAATTAACCCACTATTGCTATCTTGGATATGTGGTGTGATCCTTTAAGTTACGACTTCTTGATGCACCCATCGCGTTAGCGGGATCATTTTCGTCAACCACCGCTGAATTGCAGAGCGCCAAATTCAAATTAAATTACTAAAAATATTAAATTCTCATGAAATCACAAGTGCAATATAGCAAACACACAGCTTAGCTTGTTAATCCACCTGGTGTGTCATATTTCAATAAAGCTTTTCGGCGAAAGCATACCAAGCGTTTATGTAAGCACATCTCTCTCAGTAGACAAAATATTACAAACAGCTAGCAGCCAAGTAGATTGGTCACAAAAGTCAGAAAAGCAAAAAATTAAATCGCTTACCTTTGATGATCTTCGGATGTTTGAACTCACGAGACTCCCAGTTACACAATAAATGTTCCATTTGTTCCATAAAGATTACTTATATCCAAAATACCTCCATTTGGTTGGTGCGTTATGTTCAGAAATCCACAGGCTCGAGCTGTCACGAAATTGCAGAAGAAAATTCCAAATAGTATCCGTAATGTTCGTAGAAACATATCAAACATTTTTTATAATCAATCCTCAAGTTGTTTTTACAATATATAATCGATAATATATCAACCGGGAATGTAGCTTCTTCAACAGTAGAGAGAGACAAAATGGCTGCACCAAGCTTTTGCGCATACAGAACGCTGCTGGCACCCAGCCGTACAGAGATGCGATGTGATCTTTCTCGCTCATCTTTCAAAATAAAAGCCTGAAACTATGTCTAAAGACTGTTCACACCATGGGGAAGCCATAGGAAAATGAGTCTGGTTTATATCCCTTTAAATGGAGCGAAGGCAGGTTATGGAACATGGGGCTTTCAAAATAGAGGCCACTTCTTGGTTTGATTTCCCTCAGGTTTTTGCCTGCAATATCAGTTCTATTATACTCACAGACAATATTTTGACATTTTTGTAAACTTTAGAGTGTTTTCTATCCCAATCGGACAATTATATGCATATTCTAGATTCTGGGCCTGAGAAATAGGCAGTTTAATATGGGTACGTTTTTCATCCAAACATCAAAATACTGCCACCAACACTCAAAAGGATTTAAAGTGACCTTCTCCATACTATTGGCATATGGTGGCTGTGAGTTTGAAACACATTCAGGGCAAGATTCATTTTAAGGAGAAAACCCTCCACTGCTTGTCCTCAAGTGAAATAGCACAAATTTCACAGAGTAGCCGATTTATCAAAATGCTTATAAATCCTTGTACAATCAAATGTACACATCTATGTAATTTCACCTATATTCATTGTAGTGACAAATATTTCTGTATAAGGCTTGTCTTATAGCCTGTATTTTGGTCTGAGTGACTCCAAGATGCTTCTTTCATATTATTAATTTACCGCTTCCGAGTGGCACAGCATTCTAAGGTATTGCATCTCAGTGCAAGAGGCGTCACTATTGTCCTTGGTTTGATTCCAGGCTGTATTACATCCGGCTGTGATTGGGAGTCCCATAGGATGGCGCACAATTGGCCCAGCATTGTAAATAAGGGGTTGGCCGTCATTGTCAATAAGAATTTGTTCTTAACTGATTTGCCTAGATAAAGTTTAAATTAAAAAAAGGTGTTGCCTGCTCTTTGATTCACAATACAACCACAATTAGTGTGGACCTAATAAAAATTGGAAGATATGTACTTATACCATTGAATACTTTTTTATTTGCTTGGAGGGCATTCTAGAGCGTGAATTATTTCCCTATAATGCTCTGTATTCATAGGTTGCACCTCCGTCACTCGGCCGAGTCCCAACAGCACACATACTGTCACGACTTCTGCCGAAGTCGATACCTCTCCTTGTTCGGGTGGTGCTCGGTGGTCGACGTCACCGGTCTTCTAGTCATCATTGATCCATTTTTCATTTTCCATTGGTTTTGTCTTGTCTTCCTACACACCTGGTTTCAATCACATTCATTACCTGTTGTGTATTTAACCCTCTGTTTCCCATCATGTCTTTGTCAGAGATTGTTTCTTGTTTCAGTTTCGTGTCATTTGTATTTGGTGCGTGACGGTTCCTCATACCCAATTTGTTTCGTTTGTATTTTATGGTTTTGGAGTTATGTTTTGTTTTATTAAATTACTCATTTGCCAAGTTTATTCTCCTGCGCCTGACTTCCCTGCCACTTATACACACGTTTGTGACACATACATCTCGCCGACATCGGCCTGGCAGCGGTATATCGTTAGTAGATCGACAGCGGTATATCGTTTGTAGATCTACCACTAGTGGGAAAATGTCAATTTCTTACTGTTTATTAAGAACCTAACAACCGTCACATGGCCGCTCAGCATCACAGAGTCGACTGTTGATCATGTAGACACACTGGACGGAGGCTAACTACTGTTTAGTCGAAATTACACTATAGTGCCTGGAAATTGTTTTGTTTTTTAAACTAGGCAAGTCCGTTAAAAACAAATTCTTATTTATAATGACGGTCTACCAAAAGGCAAAAGGCCTCCTGCCAGGACGGAGGCTGGGATGAAAAAAATTATATATATATAGGACAAAACACACATCACAACTATAGAGATAACACTACATAGAGACCTAAGACATCAACATAGTAAGAAAGCAACACATGACAACACAAAACATCGTACAAACATTATTGGGCACAGAAAACAGCACAAAGGGCAAGAAGGTAGAGACAATAATACATCATGCAAAGCAGCCACAACGGTCATTAAGTGTCCATGATTGAGTCTTAGCATTTTTTTAAACCTTTATTTAACTAGGCAAGTCAGTTAAGAACAAATTATTATTTTCAATGATGGCCTAGGAACAGTGGGATAACTGCCTTATTCAGGAACAACAGATTTTTACCTTTTCAGCTCAAGGATTTGATCTTGCAACCTATCAGTTACTAGGCTACCTGATTGAGATAAAACTGTCCAGTTTGAGTGTTTGTTGCAGCTCGTTCCAGTCGCTAGCTGCAGCGAACTGGAAAGACAAGCGACCCAGGGATGTTGTTGTCAAAGTAGTTAAATATTAAGTATGAAACAACTTTGCCTGCATTATCATGTTGTCAGATTTACGTTAAACTGAGGGCAATGTTGTTATTAGCTAGCTGTCACACCCTAATCGGTTTCACCTGTCTTTGTGCTTGTCTCCACCCCCCTCCAGGTGTTGCCCATCTTCCCCATTATACCCTGTGCATTTATATCTGTGTTCTCTGTTTGTCTGTTGCCACTTCATCTTGTCAGGTCTTACCAGAGTGCTTTCCCATCTTCCTAAGTTTCTGTTTCCTAGTTTCCCTGGCTTTGACCATTCTGCGCGCCCTGACCGCAAGCAAGCAAGCCTGCCTGCCGTTCTGTACGTTAGTGATTCTGCCCTGGATTACGGACCTCTGCCTGCCCTCGACCTTTATTTTGCCTGCCTCCTGTTTGGTCAATAAATATCTGAGTATCCGGGTCTTATCCTGAGTTCTGATACTACAAAAAAAGCGAGCAATGCTAAGGATAGCTAGCTAAAATCTGGTGGCCTCCCCTCAATCTTAGATAGCTAGCTAACATTATACTCTAAAGTCAATCTGGTGACATCAAAATGATGACAAAAGGGTTTTCCTGCTGATTATTTGAATACTTTTGAATGTCATTGCATTTCTAAACCACTGTAATGCACTGATGAAATATTCATCAGCGTTCCTTGACGATGCATTGAGTAGAATGCTCAGTTGGGCATCAGTTCAAAATGTTCAAAACAATATTGGGAGGAAACATGAAACCCATGAATATTTGCACGGTAGAATTCAATGGCTATAGTTAATTTTTACATGTTTTGTTTGAGCTACTTTTGAAAGAAAGTTGAATTGAAAACAATATTGGTATTGTTGAGTTCGATTTTCATAATAGCAAGCTAGGAGTGATTGGTTTGATTAGCTAAACTAGCAAGTCTTGTTTGGTTAGCACGCTAACTATTGTAGCTATCTAGTAAACTTGGGTTTTGTTTCGTAGGATGCATGACTCTACCTTCACCTCCCGGGCCCATTGGAGTGTTGCATTGCAGTGATGAGACAAGGGGGTAAAATAAAAAAATAAGAGAACTCACTTTTTGCAAATCTATCCAACTAGCCATTTTGATGCAACATGATTACATTGAATATGTCAGTTCTGTTAAAGGAAACCCTAATGTTGATTCAGCCTATTTTTGCCTGGAGGAGGAATACACTCCAGGGTGTGTAACTGTGGTTATTGTCACGGCTGTATTGTCTGTTTGTTATTCAACTGTGAGAGGTGGGGCAGAAAGAGTATAAGACAGGACTGCAAGGGGCAGAGAGACACTCTGTCTTCTACTGAGGTCCAGAAGACATCAAGACAACCAGGTATCAATCAGTCAGCATATTCCAATTATCAGAGGTAAGTTTGCTTTCGCTGAGCACATTCTCAGATGTATATAGGTGTGGACGGGTGTGTATGGCTGGACTGGTTGTTGCATACAGAGTAGATTGGTGGACAACTGTATAATGTGACATGGTAACAACACGGTTTATCTCATTTTCTAGAGGATGATGATCAGTGTGTGTTTTAAAATGCTATGCTCTATGTGGTTCAGTAAAGGATGAAGATCCAGAGTATGTTACTGCTGTTCGCTCTAGTGGGTGTCCTGTTCGCAAGCTCCCTTAATGAAGATAACTCTGAGGATGGTATGTGTTGTTTGTAAATGTGTACTGTGTTTACTATTACTCCTGGTTTAATCTGAAAAATTAGTAAAATGACAAATCTTTCTTCCTCAAGGAGGATGATGTAAAAAATGGAAAGGCTGCCTTTTTGGAAAGTTGGACTAATTTGAAGACCATTCTGAAGATGAAGCAGCATGTGAGCCATCTATCTATCTATCTATCTATCTGTCTATGTCTATCTGTCTGTCTTCTGTCTGTCTGTCTGTCTGTCTGTCTGTCTGTCTGTCTTCTGTTGATTGTCTGTCTGTCTGTCTGTCATCTGTCATGTGATGATGAGGCAACAGTAAATTGTCAACGGGAGGTTCTTTCCTGGTCTCCATTAGGAATCAACATAAACTAACATCCATCTCAAAGCTGTTAATTCATCATTCATGATGGCAATGTTTTAAATGTGATCCTCAAAAAATGGTCTTTCAACATACATGTTTAAGTGTTTTCATTCAGTAATTGTGATATGTTTTGAACATGAGTCATTCAATTTAGCTTTTAAGGTCAGGTGATTATGGATAAAGGTCATTTGATGCAGTACTCCATCACTCTCCCTGGTCAAATAGCCCTTACCCAGCCTGGAGCTTGTTGGGTCATTATCCTGTTCAAAAACAAATGACAAGGATCCCTTTCAGCACAAACCAGATGGAATCAGCTATCATCCTCTGAAGACTGCTAACATTAGCCATGAATCATTCCAACATCCACACATCAATGATTTCAAAAAATAAATCACTGTCAGTGTCACCAACAAAGCACTCATCAACATTCTCCTCCATACTTTATCCATTTGTGTATTTTTATTTATTTAACCTTTATTTAACTAGGCAAGTAATTGTTAAGAACAATCTTACTTGTCATAACGGCCTAGGAACATGGGTAAACTGTTTAGTTCAGATTTAAATATTCATGTTGACAAAGAGACTGACTGAATTTATTAAATTTTTTGATTTTGAAGTTTTGCCTGGAGGGAGGTCATAAACTTCAGGCTGTGCATGATTGCATGTTATCAGATTACATGAGCAGTAATGTCATTTTGCTTGTTAATCGTCTTGAGAGTTAGCTTTGATGAGTGAGCTTGATAACAGCAGTAACATATCCAGGATCTTCTAATAAGCTACATGCTGATATTCAAAATGGGAAAAAACCTTTGTCACTTATCTACAGAATTACACCCATAATGACAAAGTGAAAACATGTTTATAGGTATTTTTGCTAATTTATTGAAAATGAAATGGAGAAATATCTTCTTTACATAAGAATTCACAACAGGTGTTGGAATCCCATGGGCAGTGATTACAGAGTCTTTCTGGATAGGTAGGAATGGATGGAATGTACAATATTTGGATATATTATTGTGTTAACAAGTTCTGCTCAAATGTGCTTTTGATCATTGAAGACAAGTATGTTTCTGCTGTTCGCTCTAGATTGTCCTGATTTAAGTCAAAACTTATAAAGATAACTCAGGAATATTCACTTGTTTGTAAAATCCAGTGTAGACTACTTTACTCAATGCCTTTTTTTGTCTATCCAACCAATAGGTGTTTCATCTGATAAAATCTCCCAGGTTCTGTCAAAAATCTTTCTTCCTCAGCTCTCACTGCAGGACAGATAATTGTAAAAAGTGTACAGAAAGGCTGCCATGTAAGAATCAATGCCTTTTTTTGGCTACAAACTGAGTGAGTCCAGCAACTTCTTATGTGAGGCATTAATAAGCCATTTTACTCCTGAACTATTTAGGCTTGTCATAACAAAGGGTTTGAAATCACTTATTGACTCAAGACATTTCAGTTGTTCATTTTCAAATAAATTTGTGAATATTTTTTTCCATAAACATTTGACATTATGGGGAATTGTATGTAGGCCAAGGACTAATCTCAATTTAACATTTAAATTTAGGCTTGTAACACAATAACATTTGGAAAAAAGGGGTGTGAATAATTTCTGAGGCATGTAAATATTTTGTTCTAGAATTTGTGAAGAAGCTGATCCATTTCTGATGCTGAAACTTCATATTCTGAAATTGATTTGCTATTTTCCATCAGTGAATGAGGTCTTGTTTGAAAATCCTTGAGAAGTTCCTGGCTGTAACACAATAACACATTTTTAATACAGTTGAATATGGAAATTTTTAATAGTGGTGTGAATAATTACTGAAGGCACTGAAAGAATCCCATTAAGTTTTAATTTGGGATGGTTTTATCCTGACTGAAACTTCAGATATTCTGAATATTGATTTGCTATTTTGTTAGGAGTCCAAAGAGTTGAGGTCTTGTTTGAACATTTTGATCAGTTCCTAAAATGAGTCTATAAGACATTTTTAGTAGAAAAAATAAAATTACGGTTTATTAGAATCCCTTCACGTTTAAGGATGTTTTCACTGGGACATCATACTTCCATAAGTCATTGTTTTACAACTTGTTTCAACTGTTAATGACAACATTTTGAATAACAAAATATACCAAACAATTTGATAGAAAAATTTGTTATTAGATTAGAATGCTGTCTCACAGTAATGGTTGCTACTGATAAGAAAATCACATATCCAACAAGTCAAGGACAACCTGTTGCAACCTGGGTAATCAAATGAATTAGTGAAAAACAGTCACTTAACCAACTGAGCCACGAATAGTCAGCAGAACCCAGAAGATGAGGCAGACACAGTCAGTACTTAAGACCTGGTGTATTTAATAAAGTAAAAACTTAACCAACTGAGCCACATGAAAGTCAGCAGAACCCAACACAAATGGTATTTAATAAAGTAAAAAATCCTTCAATACAAAAATGGCAAATCCAAAGGTGGTAGGTAAAGCACAAAAAGCCTCAAGAGATACTCACAAATAAATAAACAAAACAAAAAACAGAATTCCACAAGAGCGTCCACCGGAATCGACAAGAGCACACAGAACACTAGGGCTGAGTGCTAACATACAAACACAGAGCACAGAACTGAGGGAAACTAAGGGTTTAAATACAATCAGGTGAAACGAGGCACAGGTGCAAATAATAATGGGGATCAAGGGAAAAACATAAGGTCAAAAAGCACAATGGGGGCATCTAGTGACCAAAAACCGGAACAACCCTGGCCAAATCCTGACAGAATCCCCCCCCTAGGAACGGCTCCTGACGTTCCTAACAGCTCTCTCGGGGTGGAGGGCCCTGAACTGACGAATGAGGTCAGGGTCCAGTATGTCTTTGGCAGGAACCCAGGAGCGCTCCTCAGGACCGTAGCCTTCCCAGTCCACCAGATACTGCCAGGACCGCTGCACCCGGCGGGAATCCAGTATCCGATGGACGGTATAAGCCGGCTGGCCTCCAATGACACGAGGCGGAGGGGGAGGTCTGTCTGCCGGGACAAGGGGAGAAAAACAACAGGTTTTAACAAGGAAATGTGAAATGTGGGATTAATCTTAAGGGATCTGGGTAAGTGTAGGCGATAAGAAACTGGGTTAACTCTCCTGGCAACCTTAAAGGGACCGATGTATTTTTGGGACAGCTTGCGAGACTCCACCCGTAGTGGTAAGTCTCTTGTGGAGAGCCAGACTCTCTGGCCGGGGCGCAGGGTAGGCCCGGGACGGCGACGTCTGTTGGCTTGTTGTTGGTACCTCTGTGAGGAACGCATAAGATTAAGACGGGTCTTCCTCCACATAAGCCGACAGCGTCTGACGAACTTCAAGGCTGAAGGCACTCTGACTTCTGCCTCCTGGTCCGGGAACAATGGAGGAGCATAGCCAAACTGACACTCGTGCGGGGACATACCAGTGGAGGAGGAGCACAAGGTGTTGTGCGCGTATTCGGCCCAAACAAGAAAGGATGACCATGTGGACGGGTTGTCACGAGTCATACATCGGAGGGTGGTTTCCAGCTCTTGATTCATCCTCTCTGTTTGGCCGTTGGACTCCGGATGGTACCCTGAAGATAGACTGGCAGAAGCCCCCATGAGTTGGCAGAAGGCCTTCCAAAACCTTGAGGCGAACTGGGGACCTCTGTCAGAAACCATATCTTGAGGAATGCCGAAGACTCGGAACACATGATTAATTACCAACTCAGCCGTTTCCTTGGCAGAAGGTAACTTAGTCAGAGGGACGAACCTGGCCGCCTTTGAAAACCTGTCGATTATGACTAGGATAGTAGTATTGCCATGGGATGGAGGAAGTCCAGTAATAAAGTCCAATGAGATATGGGACCAGGGTCTGTGGGGAACAGGTAAAGGGTGAAGGAGTCCTTGAGGGCGGAGGTGAGAAGATTTGCCCTGGCAGCACACGGGGCAGGCATTGACAAAAGTGGCAACGTCTTCTCTTATGGTAGGCCACCAGAACTTACGCTGGATGAACTCCAAGGTGCGACCTACGCCCGGGTGACAGGTGAGGCGAGAGGAGTGCCCCCACAGAAGGACCTGAGTCCTCACTGCCTTGGGGACAAACAACCGATTGGCAGGACCTCCTTTCGGGTCCGGTTCGATAGCTTGAGCTCGTCTCACGGTATCCTCAACTTGCCACGAGACCGGAGCCACAATCTTAGCAGCAGGAAGGACAGGCATGTCCGTGTCATCTCGAATGGCAGGAGCGTAGACTCGGGACAGGGCATCCGGTTTGAGATTCTTCGACCCGGGCCGATAGGTGAGGATAAACTGGAATCGATTGAAGAAAAGAGACCATCTAGCTTGTCTAGAGTTCAACCGCTTCGCCTGCTGGATATACTCCAGATTTTTGTGGTCCGTAAGCACTTGAAACGGGTGAGAAGCCCCCTCGAGCCAGTGTCTCCATTCCTTCAATGCCATCTTAACCGCTAGGAGTTCACGATCCCCACATCGTAGTTCCTCTCAGCCGGGGTAAGCCGGTGTGAGAAGAAAGCGCACGGATGAAGCTTCTTGTCTTCACCCCTCTGAGACAGGACAGCTCCAACACCAACCTCTGATGCGTCTACCTCCACCACAAATGGTTCATCCGTAGTCGGTAGTATCAGGATGGGAGCAGAGAGGACGCGCTGCTTGAGTCCTTGGAAGGCCGTCTCAGCTTCTCTTCCCCACAAAAACCTTGCATTGCCACCCTTGGTTAAAGCTGAGAGAGGGGCTGCCACCAAGCTGAAGTTCTTGATGAACTTGCGGTAAAAGTTTGTGAAGCCCAGGAAACGCTGAACTTCCTTAACGGATTTGGGGGTGGGCCAATCCGCTACCGCCCCTACCTTCCTGGGGTCCATTTGGACTCGACCGGGTTCCACTACAAATCCCAGGAATTGTACTCGGGATGAATGGAATTCACATTTTTCCGGCTTAACGTACAGATGGCTGTCTAGGAGGCGTTTGAGTACTTGTCTGACATGCTTAGTGTGTTCTTGAAGGGAGCTCGAAAAGATGAGGATGTCATCCAAGTAAACGAACACAAATATGTTAAGCATATCCCTAAGCACATTGTTTATGAGCGCTTGGAACACCGCTGGAGCGTTGGTCAGGCCGAAGGGCATCACCAAGTATTCATAGTGACCAGTAGGCGTGTTGAAAGCGGTCTTCCACTCGTCACCAGGTCTGATCCGCAAGATGGTATGCGTTCCGCAGGTCAAGCTTAGTGAAAACAACTGCTTCCTGGAGCAGCTCGAAGGCTGTGGCCATAAGGGGTAGCGGGTAACGGTTATGGACGGTTATGGCATTGAGTCCCCGGTAGTCGATGCAAGGACGTAATCCACCGTCTTTCTTGGCCACAAAGAAAAACCCTGCTCCCGCCGGGAGGTGGATGGACGCATGAGGCCTGCTTCCAGAGCGTCCTTGATGTAGGTATCCATAGCAGCTCGTTCGGGTGGAGATAGGGAAAAGATCCGACCCCTGGGGGGCAAGTGCCCGGAAACAGGTCGATGGGGCAATCGTAAGGTCTATGGGGTGGTAGCATTGTGGCTCTCTGTTTGCTAAACACCAGTTTGAGGTCATGGTAACACTCGGGAACTCGGGTCAGGTCGATGGATTCTAAAGACTCGGGAGTAGAACTCGGGAATTCTGGAAAATACAAGTAGCTTGGCACGTAGGACCCCACTGCTTGATAGTGCCCACAGACCAGTCGATGTGAGGGTTATGGCTGTGAAGCCAGGGGTATCCAAGGACGAGAGGGAACTCGGAACAGGAGATCAAATGAAAGTTCATCAATTCCTGGTGTTGTGAAACTGAAAGTCGCAAGGAGGTAGTGACATGAGTGACAAGTCCAGATCCCAAAGGGCTTCCATCCAATGTAGTAACCCTCATGGGGTCACTTAGAGGTTCAGAGGGAACGCCATTCTCCTTCTCCCAGACACCATCCATGAAGTTACCTGCGGCTCCAGAGTCTACCAAGGCTTGAAGGTGAAGCTTGTGGTTGTCCCAGGAGAGGGTGACTGGAATGAGCAGACGGGAGTTGGACGGATGGGAGGAGGTTATGTTTCCCGTTACAGTTACCCCCGGTCTGTACGGGACAGAGCGTTTCCCTGGAGCCCGGGACACGTGGAACGGAAATGGCCCGGTTTGCCGCAATATAGACAGCGTCGCTCCCTCATCCGGCGGTCTCTCTCAGCCTGGGAGATGCGTCCAATCTGCATGGGTTCCGGTGGAGCCAGCGAGGATAAAGGTGGGGACTCGGAGCTGGGACTGATAGGGGCTAGAGGTCTACGGTTGAGTTCTCTCTCTCTCAGACGCTGGTCAATGCGTGAAACCAACTTGATCAGGGACTCGAGATTGTCCGGTGGTTCCCGAGTGGCCAGTTCATCTTGGATAGTGTCGGAAAGGCCTTTCAGAAAGCACACCGTGAGCGCCTCGTTGTTCCAGCCACTCGCTGCTGCCACCGTGCGGAACTGGATGGCATAGTCCGTCACGCTGCGCCAACCTTGGTGGAGAGTCAGGAGCTGTTTGGCTGAGTCAGAACCACTGCTTGGGCCTTGAAACACTCGTTTGAATTCCTCAGCAAAGGCAGAGTAGCTGGCACAGCAGGAACTATGGGCATCCCACACAGCAGTAACCCAGGCCAGGGCTTTTTCCGACAGCAGGGTGATGATATATGCGATCTTAGACCGGTCGGTGGGAAACGACGAGGGTTGCAGCTCAAAGGAGAGAGAACATTGGGTGAGAAACCCTTTACAAGCACTTGGATCACCTGAGAACCGTTGGGGAGGTGGAAGACGAGATTCAGCCAGGGGGTTAACTGCCATGGGTACGTGAATCTGAGGTACTGGGATGGGAACTGTTGCCGGGGTAAGTCGATCAGATATTTGCTTAATGGAAGTCAGCATCTCCGACAGAAGATGAGAATGTCTAGCCATTAAGGCCTCTTGCTGAACCAGGGCGGCTTCGTGGCGTTGGACAGTCTCCTGGTGGTGGGACAGCATGGCAAAAAGGTCCTGGGAACTGGCTGCCTCTGGGTTAATTTTTGGCTCTGTGTTTCTGTCAGGACCCGGTTACGAACCTGGGTCTCCGGAGTGAGAAACAGTCACTTAACCAACTGAGCCACAAATAGTCAGCAGAACCCAGAAGATGAGGCAGACACAGCAGTACTTAAGACGGTGTATTTAATAAAGTAAAAAATCCTTCAATACAAAAATGGCAAATCCAAAAGGTGGTAGGTAAAGCACAAAAAAGCCTCAAGAGATACTCACAAATGAATAAACAAAAACAAAAAACAGAATTCCACAAGAGCGTCCACCGGAATCGACAAGAGCACACAGAACACTAGGGCTGGGTGCTAACATACAAACGCAGAGCACAGAACTGAGGGAAACTAAGGGTTTAAATACAATCAGGGAAAACGAGGCACAGGTGCAAATAATAATGGGGATCAAGTGAAAAACATAAGGTCAAAAAGCACAATGGGGGCATCTAGTGACCAAAAACCGGAACAACCCTGGCCAAATCCTGACATACATGCTTTGTAAGTAGGAAAACCTGCAAAATCGGCAGTGTATCAAATACTTGTTCTCCCCACTGTATATCTTTTTTTCTCTGTATATATTTCGTTTTTATCTTTTTTATATTTTTAACCTCAACTTCTACATACTCTCCTGCAACCCACCTCACCCAATTTGGTATTAATCCACTATTTTCTATACTTTATAACCGGATCCCCCAACAGAAGCTAACCAGCAAAACTAGCTTCTAGCTCGTAGTAGGTTAGTCAATGCTAGCGGTCATCAGCTAACCTCAGCACCTACAGACACTACTTCCTGGGTGGAAATTGGTAAAAACCTCTTGGTGCTAAGGGGCAGTATTTTCATTTATGGAAAAAAACGTTCCCGTTTTTAAACTGGATATTTTGTCAGGAAAAGATGGTAGAATATGCATATAATTGACAGCTTTCGATAGAAAACACTCTAACGTATTTATATTTTTCGGGGGTTGTGGTGACAGCAATTTCCGGGCAATTTCTCAGCCAAATGTGAAGAACAAACGGAGCTGTTTCGCCTACAAAAACAATATTTCGGGAAAAAATGAACTTTGGCTATCTACCTGGGAGTCTCGTGAGTGAAAACATAAGAAAGTTCATCAAAGGTAAACGATTTAATTTGATTGCTTTTCTGATTTCCGTGACAAGGTTGCCTGCTGCTAGCAAGGCATAATGCTATGCTAGGGTATGATAAACTTACACAAATGCTTGTCTAGCGTTGGCTGTAAAGCATATTTTGAAAATCTGAGATGGCAGGGTGATAAACAAAAGACTAAGCTGTGTCTCAATATATTTAATTTGTGATTTTCATGAATAGGAATATTTTCTAGGGATATTTATGTCTGTTGCGTTATGCTAATTATTGTCAGGCGATGATTACGCTCCCGCATGCGGTTTTGGGAATATCTAGAGGTTTTAAAGGGACAATCAACAGTTGCTATGTACATTTTTGACTCATTAATTAATTATATGAACACATTGATTCTTGCTTCATGCCACTGTTGTAACCCATAATAACCCCAAATACAAGCTTGATTTAATCCAATGTTTGGAAAATAAGTACCTGGGGCGGCAGGGAAGCCCAGTATTTAGAGCATTGGACTAGTAACCGAAAGGTTGCTAGATCAAATCCACGAGCAAACAAGGTACAAATCTGTCATTCTGCCCCTGAACAGGCAGCTAACACACTGTTCCTAGGCAGTCATTGAAAATAAGAATTTGTTCTTAACTGACTTTCCTAGTTAAATAAAGATAAATATATATATATATATAGCCTCAAAATATTGCTACAACTATAATTTTAATATAATGTATGGTCAGTCCTCGCATTCATAGCTCTGTCTATGATTTTGAGAGTGGTTACATTTCTACAGACTGTTGTCTCTGCTATCATATGGCAAGCAGTGACAATGCACCAAGTCTTGAACCAACAGGACCCTGAACAGCTTCTACCCCCAAGTCATAAGGCTACAAAATTGCTAGTTAAAAAGTTAACCAAATAGCTTTCTGGACTATCTGCATTGGACCTTTTTTGCACTAACTTTTTTCACTCATTACATATGTTGCTGCTACTGTTGATTATTTGTCACATTATTCCAAGTTATATTTTTTTCCAAGAGGGGGTAGCAGTCAGACGTTTTTGTCTTCGTCTTGTCATGTCCTGTGTATATATCTTTTTTCTCTGTATATATTTCGTATGTATTTTTTTATATTTTAACCTCAATTTCTACATACTCTCCTGCAACCCACCTCACCCAATGTGGTATTAATCTGCTATTTTCTATACTTTAGAACCGGATCCCCCAACAGAAGCTAGCCAGCTAACTAGCTACTAGCTAGTAGTCGTTTAGCCACTGCTAGCGGTCATCAGCTAACCTCAGCCCTGAAAACTCGTGCCAGTCTGCACAGCGCTATTCAACCCAGAGCATATCGGACTGCTTCCTCTCTACCACATCTCCACATCTCCGGATTCCTACCTCAAGCTCTGAACCTTTTCACCTGGATTATCGCCTAATGCTAGGCCCATCTCCCGGCTAGGTTAAATAGGTCCATCAGCCACTCCTTGGGCTACAATACATTTTTTGCCATTTAGCCTGGACCCCTTTAACTTCTTCGATATAGGGGGCGCTCTTTTAATTTTTGGATAAAAAACGTTCCCATTTTAAACAAGATATTTTGACACGACAAGATGCTCGACTATGCATATAATTGACAGCTTTGGAAAGAAAACACTCTGACGTTTCCAAAACTGCAAAGATATTATCTGTGAGTTTTTTCCAATGTCTCCTTATATGGCTGTGAATGCGCAAGGAGAGAGCCTACAATTTCTGCCGTTTCCCCAAGGTGTCTGCAGCATTGTGACTTATTTGTAGGCATAACATTGGAAGATTGACTTTAAGAGACCACATTTACCAGGTGTCCGCCCGGTGTCCTGCGTCGAAATTGGTGCGTAAACTTCAGCTGCAAGTATTTTTCCATGTGATTGAGAGGAGAAAACAGACTTCCACGAACGATATATCAATGCAGAGATATGTGAAAAACACCTTGAGGATTGATTATGAACAACGTTTGCCATGTTTCAGTCGATATTATGGAGTTAATTTGGAAAAAAGTTTGGCGTTTCGGTTTTCTTTGGTAGCCAAACGTGATGTACAAAACGGAGCGATTTCTCCTACACAAAGAATCTTTCAGGAAAAACGGAACATTTGCTATCTAACTGAGAGTCTCCTCATTGAAAAATCTGAAGTTCTTCAAAGGTAAATTATTTTATTTGAATGCTTTTCTGGTTTTTGTGAAAATGTTGCCCGCTAAATGCTACGCTAAATGCTATGCTAGCTATCAATACTCTTAGACAAATGCTTGTTTTGCTATGGTTGAAAAGCATATTTTGAAAATCTGAGATGACAGTGTTGTTAAGAAAAGGCTAAGCTTGAGAGCTAGCATATTTATTTCATTTCATTTGCGATTTTTAAGAATAGTTAACGTTACGTTATGCTAATGAGCTTGAGGCTATAACTGGATACTGGTTTTTTTCGTAGCCAAACGTGAACAAAACGGAGCGATTTGTCCTACACAAATAATATTTTTTGAAAAACTGAACATTTGCTACCTAACTGAGAGTCTCCTCATTGAAAACATCTGAAGTTCTTCAAAGGTCAATGATTTTATTTGAATGCTTTTCTTGTTTTTGTGAAAATGTTGCTGGCTGAATTCTAGGCTTATAGCTATGCTAGCTATCAATACTCTTACACAAATGCTTGTTTAGCTATGGTTGAAAAGCATATTTTGAAAATCTGAGATGACAGTGTTGTTAACAAAAGTCTTTGCTTGAGAGCAAATATATTTATTTCATTTCATTTGCGATTTTCATGAATAGTTAACGTTGCGTTATGCTACTGAGCTTGAGGCTATAAATAGGATCCCGGATCCGGGATTGCTCGTCGCATGAAGTTAAAACGGGAACGTTTTTTTATACAAAAATGAAATACTGCCCCTAGAGTTCCAAGAGGTTAACGTTGCGTTATGGTAATGAGCTTGAGGCTATGATTACGCTCCCGGATACAGGATTGCTCGTCGCAAGAATTAAAGCTAGTGAGGGAGATAAGTGTTTCCAGTTTCAGAGAGGGCCAGCCAACGAGAACGTACAGGTCGCAGTGGTCGGTAGTATATGGGGCTTTGGTGACAAAATGGATGGCACTGTGATAGACTGCATCCAATTTATTGAGTAAGGTATTGGAAGCTATGTTTGTAAATGACATCGCCGAAGTCGAGGATCGGTTGGATGGTCAGTTTTACAAGGGTATGTTTGGCAGCATTATAGAAGGATGCTTTGTTGAGAAATAGGAAGCCGATTCTAGATTTAACTTTGAATTAGAGATGTTTGATGTGAGTCTGGAAGGAGAGTTTACAGTCTAACCAGACACCTAGATATTTGTAGCTGTCCACATATTCTAAGTCAGAACCGTCCAGAGTAGTGATGTTGGACGGGAGGGCAGGTGCGGGCAGCGATCGGTTGAAGAGCATGCATTTAGTTTTACTTGTATTTAAGAGCAATTGGAGGCCACGGAAGGAGAGTTGTATGGCATTGAAGCTCGTCTGGAGGGTTGTTAACACAGTGTCCAAAGAAGGGCCAGAAGTATACAGAATGGTGTCGTCTGCATAGAGGTGGATCAGAGACTCACCAGCAGCTAGAGCGACATCATTGATGTATACAGAGAAGAGAGTCGGTCCAAGAATGGAACTCTGTGGCACCCCCATAGAGACTTCCAGAGGCCCGGACAACAGGCCCTCCGATTTGACACACTGAACTCTATCAGAGAAGTAGTTGGTGAACCAGGCGAGGCAATCATTTGAGAAACTATCGAGTCTGCCGATGAGGATGTGGTGATTGACAGAGTCGAAAGAATTGGCCAGGTCAATGAATACGGCTGCACAGGATTGTTTCTTATCGATTGCGGTTTTAAGATATTGTTTAGGACCTTGAGTGTGGCTGAGGTGCACCCATGACCAGCTTTGAAACCAGATTGCATAGCCCAGAAGGTATGGTGGGTAATATGTTTGGTCGGTAATCGAAATGGTCGGTAATCTGTTTGTTGGTAGGATAGATATAGGTCTGTAGCAGTTTGGGTCTAGAGTGTCACTCCCCCTTTGATGAGGGGGATGACCGCAGCTGCTTTCCAATCTTTGGGAATCTCAGATGCCACGAAAGATAGATTGAACAGGCAATAAATAGGGGTTGCAACAATTTCGGCAGATAATTTTAGAGAGAAAGGGTCCAGATTGTTTAGCCCGGCTGATTTGTAGGGGTCCAGATTTTGCAGCTCTTTCAGAACATCAGCTGACTGGATTTGGGAGAAGGAGAAATGCGGAAGGCTTGGGCAAGTTGCTGTGGGGGTGCAGTGCTGTTGACCTGGGTAGGGGTAGCCAGGTGGAAAGCATAGCCAGCCGTAGAAAAATGCTTATTAAAAATTCTCAATTATAGTGGATTTATCGGTGGTGACGGTGTTTCCTCTCCTCGGTGCAGTGGGCAGCTGGGAGGAGGTGTTCTTATTCTCCATGGACTTTACAGTGTCTCAGAACCTTTTTGAGTTTGTGTTGCAGGAAGCAAATTTCTGCTTGAAAAAGCTAGCTTTGGCTTTTCTAACTGCCTGTGTATATTGGTTTCTAGCTACCCTGAAAAGCTGCATATCAAATAATAATAAATAAATATATAATAAATATAAATTATTTTTCTATCAGATTTTTGTTTGGTAGACCTCATTTTGTTATTGATCATGTTGTCTGATTTTTGATTTGGGAAAACCTCAACAAACAAACAAGGAGAGAAGCTGAAAAGTCCAAAAACCATCCCAAATTAAAAGTTAATTGAATTCTACCTCAAGACTAATTTTATATTAAAATATTTATATATTTTAATTTTATATCCACCACTATTAAAAATGTCCTTGTAGACTCTGTCAGGGAACTGTCTCAAGGATTTTCAAACAAGACCACAACTCTCACTCCTATGGAAAATAGCAAATCAATATTCAGAATATCCGAAGTTTCAGCATCAGCAGTGGACAGTATTATCAGCTGCTTCACAAACTCTAGAACAAAATATTTACAGTGCCTTCAGAAATTATTCACACCCCTCTAATTTTTCCAAATGTTATTGTGTTACAGCCTGAAATTTAAATTGATTAAATGATTATTCACTGGCCTACACACAATTCCCCATAATGTCCAAGTGGAAAGATGTTTTTACCGATTCTTTTCCACAAATTAATTACAAATGAACAACTGAAATGTCTTGAGTCAATAAGTATTCAACCCCTTTGTTATGACAAGCCTAAATCAGTTCAGGAGTGAAAATGTCCCACATAATAGATTCTTACATGACTACCTCATCTCTGTAACCCGCACATACAATTATCTGTAAGGTCTCTCAGTCGAACAGTGAATTTCAAACACAGATTCAACCACAGAGACCAGGGAGGTTTTCCAATGCCTCGCAAAGAAGCGCACCTATTGGTACATGGATAGAAACAAAGCATGGAGAAGTTATTAATTAACTAAATAACATCAAACACCAGGCCAAATCTACACTGGAGTTGCCTACCAAGACGACAGTGAATATTCCTGAGTGGCCAAGATACAGTTTTGACTTAAATCTGCTTGAAAATCTACAGCGAGACTTGAAAATGGTTGTCTAGCAATGATCAACAACCAATTTGACAGACCTTGAAGAATTAAGAAAATAATATAGTTGGCAAATATTGTACAATCGAGGTGTGCAAGTTCTTAGAGACCTGTCCAGAAAGACTCTGTAATCACTGCCAACTGTGATTCCAACATTCATTGTGAATACTTATGTAAATTAGATATTTCTTAATTTCATTTTCAATAAATTTGCAAAAAATATCTATAAACATGCTTTCACTTTGTCATTATGGGGGTAATGTGTGTAGATAAGTGACAAATGTTTTTCCCCATTTTGAATTCAGGATGTAGCTTATTACATGCTGAGACGCAAACTCGGTCTCAACCTTTAAGTCTTTACTGAAGAATCTCTTCAGTGGGTCATATGATTGAGTGTAGTCTGGCCCAGGAGTGTGAAGGTGAACGGAAAGGCTCTGTAGCAACGAACCGCCCTTGCTGTCTCTGCCTGGCCGGTTCCCCTCTTTCCACTGGGATTCTCTGCCTCTAACCCTATTAGAGGGGCTGAGTCACTGGCTTACTAGGGCTCTTTCATACCGTCCCTAGGAGGGGTGCATCACTTGAGTGGGTTGAGTCACTGATGTGATCTTCCTGTCTGGGTTGGCCCCCCCCCCCCCCCTTGGGTTGTGCCATAGCTGAGAACTGTTTGGCCCTGTCCGGGGTGTCCTCGGATGGAGCCACAGTGTCTCCTGACCCCTCCTGTCTCAGTCTCCAGTATTTATGCTGCAGTAGTTTGTGTCGGGGGGCTAGGGTCAGTTTGTTAAATCTGGAGTACTTCTATCCTATCCGGTGTCCTGTGTGAATTTAATGTGAGCGGACCAAGTAATTGGGCGTCACTCTAAAGCGGGAAGGTGGAATAAACGAGTTTTCTTGATTTAACACAGTTCTCTATTGAGGGCATTTGGTCAACAAAAACATTCCAACATAATCAATGAAAATTTTCCAAGGAAAAAAACATACATCTTCTTCTCCAGATGAAACAGGAACACAATAGGATTATCTTTAAACTACAACAAAAAGTCACAGGATTGTCACCATCTTAGTGGTTCTTCCTGGATAGATCCTCTCTCTCGGTGCATTCCCGTTCCTCGATCCGGCCCTGTGGATGACATGGAAAGAGAACGGTTGTAAAGACAAAAAACATCTGGCTATTCTGTTGTTATTGTTTCTCTTACCAGCCATCCACGTGAGGGGCGCATGGTCAGTAACTAATGCAAACCTCCGACCCAGTAGGTAGTACCGGAGATAATCGAGGGCCCACTTGATGGCTAAGGCCTCTTTCTCTACGGTCGCATACCTCTGTTCCCGATCGCTGAGCTTCCTACTAATGAAGAGAATCGGCTTCTCTGCTTCACCTTTACCCTGAGCTAGTACGGCCCCGAGCCCTGTATCCGAGGCGTCGACCTGCACAATGAACTCTTGTGAGAAGTCCGGAGCCTGTAGAACGGGATCAGAACACAGGCCATCTTTTAGCAATTGAAAGGCCTCTTCCATCTCTTCCGTCTTTCCACTCTACCTGGTTGGCAGGTTTTTCCTGATGAGGTTTGTGAGGGGGTTGGCAATGGTTGCATATCCCGGGATAAAACGGCGATAATATCCTTTTTTCCCTAAGAAGGCCCGAACGTCTCGCTTGGTCCGGGGTCGAGGCCAGTCACGAATTGCCCTGGTCTTCTCTGCCTGTGGGCGTATTTTCCCATTCCCCACGGTGTACCCCAGGTATTCCGCTTCGGACAGGCCCAGGCAGCATTTATTTGGGTTGGCTGTCAACCCTGTGGCTTCCAAACTCACGAGCACCGCCCGTAATCGCAGGAGGTGACTATCCCAGTCCTCGCTGTGGATGACCACATCGTCTATGTACGCAGCTGCATACTCTTGATGGGGCCGTAGAATGGCATCCATGAGGCGTTGGAAGGTTGCAGCGGCACCGTGCAGTCCAAAGGGCATCCTCACATACTGGAAAAGCCCCTCTGGGGTGGCGAAGGCAGTCTTTGGGCGATCCTCCGGAGCCACCGGCACTTGCCAATATCCCTTCGTCAAATCCAGGGTAGTGATGAACTTGGCCTTTCCTAAGCGCTCCAAGAGTTCATCCACGCGGGGCATGGGATACGCATCGAATGTAGAGATGGCATTCACGCCCCTAAAGTCGTTGCAGAGTCTCATACTACCATCAGATTTGGGGACCAGGACTATGGGACTGGACCACTCACTCGTCGAGGGCTTGATCACGCCCATCCTCAACATCTCCCTCACCTCTTTCTTAGCGATGACTCGGCGAGCCTCAGGAATCCTGTACGTGCGGATATGCACCTTCTTGCCGGGTTCAGTGTGGATGTGGTGGAACAGGACATCTGTTTGTCCTGGGAATGGAGAGAATATTCGACCGAAGTTCATAATCAGCTTGTCTAGCTGTCTTGACTGCTCTGGTAGGAGAGTTTGGTCACGGCGCACCTGTGGTAGAGCCTCCTCTTTTTCTTTGCCCTCCAGGGCCATCAAAGCCACCTCCTCCTCACGTCCATGGTACGTCTTCAGCAGGTTTATGTGATAGAGTTGGACCTTCTTCCTCCTGTCAGGTTGCTTGATGAGGTAATTGACCGGTGAGACCCTTTTCATTACCTCGTAGGGCCCCCTCCACTGCGCCAGCAAGAGATGTTCGGCCGTGGGCACAAGCACCATCACTTTCTCTCCCACGGTGAACTCACGGGGGGGTCGCGGACTTATCATAGGCCCGGCCTTGGGTCCTTTGGGCTTTCTCCATATGCTCCTTGACTATGGGCCACACTGCTGACAGGCGGTCTCTCATCAGGGTAACATGTTCTATTGTGGATCGAAAGGGGCATGGTTGGGTCTCCCAGGTCTCCTTGGCTAAGTCGAGGATTCCTCGACAGGGTTTGCCATAGAGCAACTCAAACGGAGAGAATCCAGTGGATGCCTGGGGTACTTCTCGCAGGGCAAACATTAAGTGTGGGAGAAGCATGTCCCAGTTTTTCCCGTCTCGGGACACCACTCTTCTCAACATGCTTTTAATCGTTTTGTTCAAGCGTTCACACAACCCGTCTGTTTGAGGGTGGAATATGCTTTGACGTATCTGTTGAACCTGATATAACCGACACAAGTCCTTCATCAACCGGGACATGAACGGGGTTCCTTGATCGGTTAAAATAGTCTTGGGGAGGCCCACACGAGAGAACATAAGGAATAACTCCTTGGCAATTCCCTTTGACGACATGTTACGCAGGGGTATGGCCTCCGGGAACTTGGTAGCATAATCTATAACCACTAGGATGTACTCATGTCCTCTGGCGGATTTTGGGAGGGGTCCTACGAGGTCCATAGCTATGCGTTCAAAGGGAGTCTCTATGATGGGGAGAGGAATCAAAGGGTTACGTAGATGTGGCCGTGGGGCTGTACGTTGACATTGATCACACGTCCTACAATACCTGGCCACATCTCTGGTGACCCGAGGCCAATAGAATCTCTGCATGATTCTGTCAATAGTCTTGTCTCGTGCCAGGTGTCCTCCTAGGACGTGGGAATGGGCTAACTGTAGAACTGTATCCCTGTATGGCCTAGGCACCATTAGTAATTCCTGGTTTTCCCCCCTTCGTCGTACGACCCAGTATAAGAGACCCCGTCTGATTGCATAGTAAGGAAGAGGGGGCTCACCTGATCCGTCGACGTTCCTCCCGTCGATCACCTTCACCTTCCTCATGGCCTCCCTTAGGTCTGGGTCTCTATGCTGCGAGGTGCCGAACTATCCCTTTAATTCCTGGGGCAGGTCGACCTCGGTAGAGGGAGGTGGAGGTTGTTCCACATCCCCATCAGGGGTGACCGAGGGGAATCCCCTCCAGGTTCCCTCCTCAGATGGAGCTTCGAATATATCCCTTAGTGCTTGGTTGCTCCTTCCTTCCTGCGTTGTGTATAACCCTTCACAGGTGTCTTCATCGGTGGTTTCCTGGAATATCTGTCGTAAACGTTGGGTCGCTATTTCTTCCTCTGCTGCAGAGGACGAGGACGCGGCTACGTCTCCTTGTAGGACTACTACCTCGGGCTTGGATTTTCTCTTCTTTCCTGTCCCCCTTCTTCCCGTGCATAACGTCATCTGCCGAAGTTCCTTATATAGGGGACAGTCTCTCCCGATCAATAATGGCACCTTCAGCTGGGGCACTTTCCCTGCCCTGACTGTACACCTTCCTTTTGGAGTGAGAATAGGCAGATTCACAGTGGGGTAATAGTGGGTGTCTCCATGGATACAGGATACAGCTACTTTGTCTGGTAGCAGTGTTGCGGAGGTCACCATCCGCTCCTCTACTAACGTAACCATACTTCCCGAGTCGAGAATAGCTACCACATCATGTCATTCGACTCGAACCGGAATCTCGGAGGCTGGGGCTATCTCTGCTAACCAACAGTGTTGATCCTGCCCCCTCAAAACGGGATGTGTGGGGGTAGGCAGTGATGACTCCGTGACCATGGGCTCATCCTTGCTAGGACATTGTGGGGCATAATGGTTGGGAGACTGACATTTATAACACCGACCCTGCTGTGTGGTGGCTGACTTCTCCCACCTCCGGGGGGGCTTGGACGTTTCGGTGGCGGGCGCGCCGGGGTGAGTCGTGGTACGGGATTGGAAGACTCCTTCCGTTCCTCCTTGTCACTTTTTAACAACTCCCCTGTAGACCGATATGTTTCCACCGCCTGGGCTATGTCGTCGGCTGACAACGGATTGGGTTGCCCCACAACCCTTTTTAAGTCACTGGGTAATTCTCTCAATATCTTGTCCACTACGAGAGTCTATCACATGTCCTACTCCCTTTCCAGGTTCTAGCCACTGTTTCGTCAGTCGTATTAAGGCGAAGATCAAATCAAATGTATTTATATAGCCCTTTGTACATCAGCTGATATCTCAAAGTGCTGTACAGAAATCCAGCCTAAAACCCCAAACAGCAAGCAATGCAGGTGTAGATGCACGGTGGTTAGGAAAAACTCCCTAGAAAGGCCAAAACCTAGGAAGAAACGTAGAGAGGAACCAGGCTATGTGGGGTGGCCAGTCCTCTTCTGGCTGTGCCGGGTAGAGATAATAACAGAACATGGCCAAGATGTTCAAATGTTCATAAATGACCAGCATGGTCGAATAATAATAAGGCAGAACAGTTGAAACTGGAGCAGCAGCACGGCCAGGTGGACTGGGGACAGCAAGGAGTCATCATGTCAGGTAGTCCTGGGGCATGGTCCTAGGGCTCAGGTCCTCCGAGAGAGAGAAAGAAAGAGAATTAGAGAGAGCATATGTGGGGTGGCCAGTCCTCTTCCGGCTGTGCCGGGTGGAGATTATAACAGAACATGGCCAAGATGTTCAAATGTTCATAAATGACCAGCATGGTCGAATAATAACAAGGTAGAACAGCTGAAACTGGAGCAGCAGCACGGCCAGGTGGACTGGGGACAGCAAGGAGTCATCATGTCAGGTAGTCCTGGGGCATGGTCCTAGGGCTCAGGTCCTCCGAGAGAGACAAGGAGAGAATTAGAGAATGCACACTTAGATTCACACAGGACACCGAATTGGACAGGAGAAGTACTGCAGATATAACAATCTGACCCCAGCCCCCCGACACATAAACTACTGCAGCATAAATACTGGAGGCTGAGACAGGAGGGGTCAGGAGACACTGTGGCCCCACCCGAGGACACCCCCGGACAGGGCCAAACAGGAAGGATATAACCCCACCCACTTTGCCAAAGCACAGCCCCCACACCACTCAAAAGATCTGGGCACAGACGGGTTGATCAGCTGTATAGGTCCATTGATGGAACTGGCAGTTAGCTGGTACCGGGACAGGATCTCGGTTTTTAGTCGCCCATAGTCTGCAGCTTCGCGGGAATCCAGGTCAAAATAGGCTTCCTGAGCCACCCCGGTCAAAAGAGGGGCTAATGCGCTCGCCCATTCTGTGGGCGGCCACTCTTCCAAGGTGGCCGTCCTTTCGAAGGTCATGAGGAAGGCCTCAATATCATCCTCCTTGGAGAGACGAGGTAAGATGGCGTGAGCAGCCGCTCTTGGCTTAACTCTAGGTTCCTCTAGTCGGCTCAGCTGTTGTTGCAGGAGTTCTATGGTTGTCTGCTGTGCCGTGATCAATTGTTGTAGTAGGGCGTTATCCATCGTTCTTGAATGGTTCCTCCGGGTCTATTGGAAGAATCTTGAGTTACTCACTTATCCTTGTGTCACTCGTCCACCTAAGTGTTCGCATCCTCCAATGTGAGCGGACCAAGTAATTGGGCGTCACTCTAAAGCGGGAAGGTGGAATAAACGAGTCAGGAGTAGGTTTTCTTGATTTAACACAGTTCTCTATTGAGGGCATTTGGTCAACAAAAACATTCCAACATAATCAATGAAAATTTTCCAAGGAAAAAAACATACATCTTCTTCTCCAGATGAAACAGGAACACAATAGGATTATCTTTAAACTACAACAAAAAGTCACGGGATTGCCACCGTCTTAGTGGTTCTTCCTGGATAGCTCCTCTCTCTCGGTGGCCATCTCCCCAGAGATAGTTTCTCCCTCTCTGCTGGTTCCATTCTCTCTCTTATAGGGGAAGGAGAGTATGTCATTAGTACCGTCAGCTGTGCTTAATTGCCTCTGGTTACCTTGTCTCCCATGCCTTGTTGGGCTACTATCCATGAGCCCAGCCTGCCCTCTGGTGGTCCTTCCACATTAAGTATGCTCTCTCTAATTCTCTCTTTCTCTCTTTCTATCTCTCTTGGAGGACCTGAGCCCTAGGACCATGCCTCAGGACGACCTTGTCAGGATTTGGCCAGGGTTGTTCCGGTTTTAAGTCACTAGATGCCCCCATTGTGCTTTTTGACCTTATGTTTTTCCCTTGATCCCCATTATTATTTGCACCTGTGCCTCGTTTCCCCTGATTGTATTTAAACCCTTAGTTTCCCTCAGTTCTGTGCTCTGTGTTTGTATGTTAGCACCCAGCCCTAGTGTTCTGTGTGCTCTTGTTGATTCCGGTGGACGCTCTTGTGGAATTCTGTTTTTTTGTTTTTGTTTATTTATTTTTGAGTATCTTTTGAGGCTTTTTGTGCTATACCTACCACCTTGTGGATTTGCCATTTTGTATTGAAGGACTTCACTTTTTACTTTATTAAATACACCGTCTTAAGTACTGCTGTGTCTGCCTCATCTTCTGGGTTCTGCTGACTATTCGTGGCTCAGTTGGTTAAGTGACTGTTTCTCACTCCGGAGACCCAGGTTCGTAACCGGGTCCTGACAGAAACTCAGAGCCAAAAATGAACCCATAGGCAGCCAGTTCCCAGGACCTTTTTGCCATGCTGTCCCACCACCAGGAGACTGTCCAACGCCACGAAGCCGCCCTGGTTCAGCAAGAGGCCTTAATGGCTAGACATTGTCATCTTCTGTCGGAGATGCTGTCTTCCATTAAGCAAATATCTGATCGACTTACCCGGCAACAGTTCCCGTTCCAGTACCTCAGATTCACGTACCCATGGCAGTTAACCCCCTGGCTGAACCTCGTCTTCCACCTCCCCAACGGTTCTCAGGTGATCCAAGTGCTTGTAAAGGGTTTCTCACCCAATGTTCTCTCTCCTTTGAGCTGCAACCCTCGTCGTTTCCCACCGACCGGTCTAAGATCGCATATATCATCACCCTGCTGTCGGAAAAAGCCCTGGCCTGGGCTACTGCTGTGTGGGATGCCCATAGTTCCTGCTGTGCCAGCTACTCTGCCTTTGCTGAGGAATTCAAACGAGTGTTTCAAGGCCCAAGCAGTGGTTCTGACTCAGCCAAACAGCTCCTGACTCTCCACCAAGGTTGGCGCAGCGTGATGGACTATGCCATCCAGTTCCGCACGGTGGCAGCAGCGAGTGGCTGGAACAACGAGGCGCTCACGGTGTGCTTTCTGAAAGGCCTTTCCGACACTATCCAAGATGAACTGGCCACTCGGGAACCACCGGACAATCTCGAGTCCCTGATCAAGTTGGCCTCACGCATTGACCAGCGTCTGAGAGAGAGAGAACTCAACCGTAGACCTCTAGCCCCTATCAGTCCCAGCTCCGAGTCCCCACCTTTATCCTCGCTGGCTCCACCGGAACCCATGCAGATTGGACGCATCTCCCAGGCTGAGAGAGACCGCCGGATGAGGGAGCGACGCTGTCTATATTGCGGCAAACCGGGCCATTTCCGTTCCACGTGTCCCGGGCTCCAGGGAAACGCTCTGTCCCGTACAGACCGGGGGGAACTGTAACGGGAAACAACCTCCTCCCATCCGTCCAACTCCCGTCTGCTCATTCCAGTCACCCTCTCCTGGGACAACCACAAGCTTCACCTTCAAGCCTTGGTAGACTCTGGAGCCGCAGGTAACTTCATGGATGGTGTCTGGGCGAAGGAGAATGGCGTTCCCTCTGAACCTCTAAGTGACCCCATGAGGGTTACTACATTGGATGGAAGCCCTTTGGGATCTGGACTTGTCACTCATGTCACTACCTCCTTGCGACTTTCAGTTTCACAACACCAGGAATTGATGAACTTTCATTTGATCTCCTGTTCCGAGTTCCCTCTCGTCCTTGGATACCCCTGGCTTCACAGCCATAACCCTCACATCGACTGGTCTGTGGGCACTATCAAGCAGTGGGGTCCTACGTGCCAAGCTACTTGTATTTTCCAGAATTCCCGAGTTCTACTCCCGAGTCTTTAGAATCCATCGACCTGACCCGAGTTCCCGAGTGTTACCATGACCTCAAACTGGTGTTTAGCAAACAGAGGGCCACCATGCTACCACCCCATAGACCTTACGATTGCCCCATCGACCTGTTTCCGGGCACTTGCCCCCCCAGGGGTCGGATCTTTTCCCTATCTCCACCCGAACGAGCTGCTATGGATACCTACATCAAGGACGCTCTGGAAGCAGGCCTCATGCGTCCATCCACCTCCCCGGCGGGAGCAGGGTTTTTCTTTGTGGCCAAGAAAGACGCTGGATTACGTCCTTGCATCGACTACCGGGGACTCAATGCCATAACCATCCGTAACCGTTACCCGCTACCCCTTATGGCCACAGCCTTCGAGCTGCTCCAGGAAGCAGTTGTTTTCACTAAGCTTGACCTGCGGAACGCATACCATCTTGTGCGGATCAGACCTGGTGACGAGTGGAAGACCGCTTTCAACACGCCTACTGGTCACTATGAATACTTGGTGATGCCCTTCGGCCTGACCAACGCCCCAGCGGTGTTCCAAGCGCTCATAAACGATGTGCTTAGGGATATGCTTAACATATTTGTGTTCGTTTACTTGGATGACATCCTCATCTTTTCGAGCTCCCTTCAAGAACACACTAAGCATGTCAGACAAGTACTCAAACGCCTCCTAGACAGCCATCTGTACGTTAAGCCGGAAAAATGTGAATTCCATTCATCCCGAGTACAATTCCTGGGATTTGTAGTGGAACCCGGTCGAGTCCAAATGGATCCCAGGAAGGTAGGGGCGGTAGTGGATTGGCCCACCCCCAAATCCGTTAAGGAAGTTCAGCGTTTCCTGGGCTTCACAAACTTTTACCGCAAGTTCATCAAGAACTTCAGCTTGGTGGCAGCCCCTCTCTCAGCTTTAACCAAGGGTGGCAATGCAAGGTTTTTGTGGGGAAGAGAAGCTGAGACGGCCTTCCAAGGACTCAAGCAGCGCGTCCTCTCTGCTCCCATCCTGATACTACCGACTACGGATGAACCATTTGTGGTGGAGGTAGACGCATCAGAGGTTGGTTTTGGAGCTGTCCTGTCTCAGAGGGGTGAAGACAAGAAGCTTCATCCGTGCGCTTTCTTCTCACACCGGCTTACCCCGGCTGAGAGGAACTACGATGTGGGGGATCGTGAACTCCTAGCGGTTAAGATGGCATTGAAGGAATGGAGACACTGGCTCGAGGGGCTTCTCACCCATTTCAAGTGCTTACGGACCACAAAAATCTGGAGTATATCCAGCAGGCGAAGCGGTTGAACTCTAGACAAGCTAGATGGTCTCTTTTCTTCAATCGATTCCAGTTTATCCTCACCTATCGGCCCGGGTCGAAGAATCTCAAACCGGATGCCCTGTCCCGAGTCTACGCTCCTGCCATTCGAGATGACACGGACATGCCTGTCCTTCCTGCTGCTAAGATTGTGGCTCCGATCTCGTGGCAAGTTGAGGATACCGTGAGACGAGCTCAAGCTATCGAACCGGACCCGAAAGGAGGTCCTGCCAATCGGTTGTTTGTCCCCAAGGTAGTGAGGACTCAGGTCCTTCTGTGGGGGCACTCCTCTCGCCTCACCTGTCATCCGGGCGTAGGTCGCACCTTGGAGTTCATCCAGCGTAAGTTCTGGTGGCCTACCATAAGAGAAGACGTTGCCACTTTTGTCAATGCCTGCCCCGTGTGCTGCCAGGGCAAATCTTCTCACCTCCGCCCTCAAGGACTCCTTCACCCTTTACCTGTTCCCCACAGACCCTGGTCCCATATCTCATTGGACTTTATTACTGGACTTCCTCCATCCCATGGCAATACTACTATCCTAGTCATAATCGACAGGTTTTCAAAGGCGGCCAGGTTCGTCCCTCTGACTAAGTTACCTTCTGCCAAGGAAACGGCTGAGTTGGTAATTAATCATGTGTTCCGAGTCTTCGGCATTCCTCAAGATATGGTTTCTGACAGAGGTCCCCAGTTCGCCTCAAGGTTTTGGAAGGCCTTCTGCCAACTCATGGGGGCTTCTGGCAGTCTATCTTCAGGGTACCATCCGGAGTCCAACGGCCAAACAGAGAGGATGAATCAAGAGCTGGAAACCACCCTCCGATGTATGACTCGTGACAACCCGTCCACATGGTCATCCTTTATTGTTTGGGCCGAATATGCGCTCCTCCTCCACTGGTATGTCCCCGCACGAGTGTCAGTTTGGCTATGCTCCTCCATTGTTCCCGGACCAGGAGGCAGAAGTCAGAGTGCCTTCAGCCTTGAAGTTCATCAGACGCTGTCGGCTTATGTGGAGGAAGACCCGTCTTAATCTTATGCGTTCCTCACAGAGGTACCAACAACAAGCCAACAGACGTCGCCGTCCCGGGCCTACCCTGCGCCCCGGCCAGAGAGTCTGGCTCTCCACAAGAGACTTACCTCTGCGGGTGGAGTCTCGCAAGCTGTCCCAAAAATACATCGGTCCCTTCAAGGTTGCCAGGAGAGTTAACCCAGTTTCTTATCGCCTACACTTACCCAGATCCCTTAAGATTAATCCCACATTTCACATTTCCTTGTTAAAACCTGTTGTTTTTTCTCCCCTTGTCCCGGCAGACAGACCTCCCCCTCCGCCTCGTGTCATTGGAGGCCAGCCGGCTTATACCGTCCATCGGATACTGGATTCCCGCCGGGTGCAGCGGTCCTGGCAGTATCTGGTGGACTGGGAAGGCTACGGTCCCGAGGAGCGCTCCTGGGTTCCTGCCAAAGACATCCTGGACCCTGACCTCATTCGTCAGTTCAGGGCCCTCCACCCTGAGAGAGCTGGTAGGAACGTCAGGAGCCATTCCTAGGGGGGATTCTGTCAGGATTTGGCCAGGGTTGTTCCGGGTTTTGGTCACTAGATGCCCCCATTGTGCTTTTTGACCTTATGTTTTTTCCCTTGTTCCCCATTATTATTTGCACCTGTGCCTCGTTTCCCCTGATTGTATTTAAACCCTTAGTTTCCCTCAGTTCTGTGCTCTGTGTTTGTATGTTAGCACCCAGCCCTAGTGTTCTGTGTATTCTTGTCGTTTCCGGTGGATGCTCTTGTGGAATTCTGTTTTTGTTTTTTGGGTATCTCTTGGGGCTTTTTTTGTGCTATTCCTGCCACCTTTTGGATTTGCCATTTTTGTGTTGAAGGACTTCTCCTTTTTACTTTATTAAATACACCGTCTTAAGTACTGCTGTGTCTGCCTCATCTTCTGGGTTCTGCTGACTATTCATGGCTCAGTTGGTTAAGTGACTGTTTCTCACTCCGGAGACCCAGGTTCGTAACCGGGTCCTGAAACCTCATTGTGTTATTGAAAATGTTGTCCGATTTTTTAATTGGGAAAACCTCAACAAACAAACAAGGAGAGAAGCTGAAAAGTAAAAAAAACATCCCAAAATAAAAGTTAATGGGATTCTAACTCAAGACTGTAATTTTATATCCACCACTATTAAACATGTCCTTGTAGACTCTGGCTTGGAACTGTCTCAAGGATTTTCAAACACGACCACAACTCTCACTCCTATGGAAAATAGCAAATCAATATTCAGAACATCCGAAGTTTCAGCATCAGCAGGGGACAGTATTTTCAGCTGCTTCACGAACTCTAGAACAAAATATGTACAGTGCCTTCAGAAATTATTCACACCCCTCGAATTTTTCCAAATGTTATTGTGTTACAGCCTGAAAATAAAATTGATTAAATGGAGATTATTCACAATTCCCCATAATGTCCAAGTGGAAATATGTTTTTTACAAATTCTTTTCCACAAATTACTTAAAAATGAACAACTGAAATGTCTTGAGTCGATAAGTATTCAACCCCTTTGTTATGACAAGCCTAAATCAGTTCAGGCGTGAAAATGTCCCACATAATAAGTTGCACGGACTCACTCTGTGTGTAATAATAGATTCTTACATGACTACCTCATCTCTGTACCCCGCACATACAATTATCTGTAAGGTCTCTCAGTCGAACAGTGAATTTCATACACAGATTCAACCACAGAGACCAGGGAGGTTTTCCAATGACTCGCAAAGAAGGGCACCTATTGGTACATGGATAGAAAAAAAGCATGGGGAAGTTATTAATGAACTAAATAACATCAAACACCAGGCCAAATCTACACTGGAGTTGCCTACCAAGACGACAGTGAATATTCCCGAGTGGCCGAGATACAGTTGTGACTTAAATCTGCTTGAAAATCTATGGCGAGACTTGAAAATGGTTGTCTAGCAATGATCCACAACCAATTTGACAGAGCTTGAAGAATTAATATAATTGGCAAAAATTGTACAATCCAGGTGTGCAAGTTCTTAGAGATCTGTCCAGAAAGACTCTGTAATCACTGCCAACTGTGATTCCAACATTTGTTGTGAGTTAGATATTTCTGTATTTCATTTTCAATAAATTAGCAAAAATACCTATAAACATGCTTTCACTTTGTCACTTATCTACACACATTACCCTGTATTGTCGGACCTAGAAGCAAAAGCATTTTGCTACACTCGCATTAACATCTGCTAACCATGTGTATGTGACAAATAAAATTTGATTTGATTTGATTTGATTTGATTTAATAACAAAGTTTTTTCCCCATTTTGAATTCAGGATGTAGCTTATTAGAAGATCCAGGATATGTTACTGCTGTTATCAAGCTCACTCAACAAAGCTAACTCTCAAAACAGTATGTCTAGTGTGTGTGTGTGTGGATATGTGTACTACTATTACTGCTCAGTGTAATCTGATGTAATTTGCTCTGCATGCACTGCATCTGTATTATGGTCAAGTTCACATTGTTCACACTGAATAGAAACATGAAATAAACAATATTATGAAACATGTATGATGTAATTGAAACACTGCTAAACATGTAAGATTAATAAAAAAATGACCAAACATGTCTTATGCTTGACAGTTTATTGGAGGATCACAATATGACAAGTCAACCATACACCATACAATTATTTATCCACTAACTTGACCAACCAACTATCCTGTGTCAGGACATAATGTACATGTTCATGGATAAAACATATATTCTTCAGAATGTTGATGAGTTCTTCTCAGTACCAAAGTACCAATTAACTGTATTACTGTTGTTTTTTTGACAATCATTGATGGATGGTTGTTGGAATGATTCACTGAGGTAATGTTAGTGATGACTTCAGAGGTGATAGCTGATTCCATATGGAGACTGAAAGGGATCCTTGGCATCCCCATGCTGGTCGCTTCTCACCCAACAAGGTCCTTGGCTGCGTTCCAAAGCTTGCCCCAAACTGTCAAATACAGTTTTAAATAATCTTTATGGAAAATAACCTTTTTAAAAAATAAACATTTTAAAACCACTCCAACATTTTCAAAACATATCGCAATTATAAGTGACTACCTTTTAAACTTACTGTTGTAAGACCAGTATTTGACTACCATTTAAAAAATATTTCCCTCTATGAAACATGATGCTAATTAACTGTAGAGATGGAGTTAGCCATGTTACTCCCTCCGCATTTCCAACCACCATCTGCTAACCTCCCGTTGACAATTTACTGTTGCTCAGACAGACAGACAGACAGACAGACAGACAGACAGACAGACAGACAGACAGACAGACAGACAGACAGACAGACAGACAGACAGACAGATAGATAGATAGATAGATAGATAGATAGATAGATAGATAGATAGATAGATAGATAGATAGATAGATAGATAGATAGATAGATAGATAGACAGATAGATGGCTCACATGCTGCTTCATCTTCAGAGGGGCTGGTCTTCAGAGTAGCCAACTTTGCCAAAAAGGCAGCCTGTCCATTTTTTACATCATCCTCCTGCAGGAGAGCTGAGGAAGAATTTTTTTTCATTTTACTAGATTTTATCAGATGAAACCCGGGCAGTAAAGTAGTACACATTTACAAACAAGACATACCTTCCTCAGAGTTATCTTTATTGAGGGAACTTGCTAGCAGGACACCCACTAGAGCGAACAGCAGTAACATACTCTGGATCTTCATCCTTTACTAAAGCACATAGAGCACAACTTGTTAACACACACACACACACACACACACACACACACACACGTACACGTCCACCTACACTTCTCCATCCATTCCTACCTGTCCACTTGTCCACTTTGCCCACTCCTATACACCTTTGCAAAGAAGATTCTCAGTGAAAACAACATACCTCTTACAGTTGGACGATGCTGTCTGATTGATGGCTGTTTATCTGGATGATGTCTTCTGGACGTCAGTAGTAGTGTGGCGTCTCTCTGCCCTCTGCAGCCCTGTTTTATACTCTTTCTGCAGCTACTGTACCTGCCCCACCCATCCACACCTCTCACAGCCGATCAACAAGCAAAATGACATTACTCCCATGGCTATAACCGCAATCATGCACAGCCTGAAGTTTATGACCTCCCTCCAGGCAAAACTTCTGTCAATACTATGGTTTCCTAGTTATTTCAACTGAATTTCTGACCTGGAGCTTGGATAGACTTGAATTTATAAATGGTGGTAGCACTTTATTTTAAGGTTGTATCCATAATCCATTCATAACACATTTAAGAAACCAGTCATTAAACATTTTAATTTATTTTATTATAACTTTATTTAACCAGGTTAGTCTCGTTGAAATAAAAATCTCATATTCAAGAGAGACCTGGAACAAGACAGCAGCCTCAAATCATATTGTATTTGTTACTGTCATGCCCTGGTTGTATTATATTGTGTTTGTCTTCATTTATTTGGTCAGGCCAGGGTGTGACATGGGTTTTTTGTGGTGTGTTTTGTCCATATTTAGGCAGCCATATTCTTTGAGTATTTCGTGGGTGATTGTTCCTGTCTCTGTGTTTGTTGTCACCAGATAGGCTGTATAGGTTTTCACGTTCCGTTTGTTGTTTTGTATATTTAAGTTATTTCATGTATAGTTCATTTTTCATTAAAGAACATGAGTAAACACTACGCTGCATTTTGGTCCGCTTCTCCTTCAACAGACAAACGCCGTTACAGAAAAACCCACCACAACAGGACCAAGCGGCGTGGTAACAGGCAACAGCAGCAGCATTAGCAGCGTGACAAGACTTTCTGGACTTGGGAGGAAATCCTCGACGGGAGAAGACCCTGGGCTAAACCAGGGGAGTGTAGCCGTCCCAAAGAAGAACTGGAGGCGGCATAAGCGGAGAGGCGCCGGTATGAGGAAGCAGCACGGCGACTCGGAAGGAAGCCCGAGAGTCAGCCCCAAAAATGTATTGGGGAGGGGGCTCAGGGAGAGTGTGGCAGAGTCAGGAGTCAGACCTGAGCCAACTCTCCCTGTTTATCGTGAGGAGCCAAGGAGGAGACCAGAACCAGAGCCGGTGTTGGAGGTGAGCGAAGCAGAGACTGTGAAGGAGTTAATGGGGAAATTGGAGGAGAGAGAAATGAGGGAGTTGCTGAGTTGGTGCTTTTTGCAAGGAATTCGCCCGACGGAACGTGTCGGGGATTTGATGGCACCTGGGTCAGCGCTCCATACTCGTCCTGAGGTGCGTGTTACTCGGCTGGTGAAGTTGGTGCCAGCCTCACGCACCAGGCCTTCTGTGCACATCCCTAGCCTTGCACGTCCTGTTCCAGCACTGCTCTCAAGATCTCCAGTACGCCTTCATGGTCTAGCCCATCCTGTGCCACCTCCACACACCAGCCCTCCGGTGGCAGCTACCCGCACCAGGCTTCCTGTGCGTGTCCTCGGCTCAGTACCACCAGTGCCAGCACCATGCATCTGGCCTACAGTGCGCCTCGCCTCTCCAGCGCTGCCGGAGCCTTTCTCCTCTCCTGCGCTGCCGGAGTCTCCCGCCTGTTCAGCGCTGCCCGAGCCTTCCTCCTCTCCTGCGCTGCCGGAGCCTACCGCCTGTTCAGCGCTGCCGGAGCCTTTCTCCTCTCCTGCGCTGCCGGAGTCTCCCACCTGTTCAGCGCAGCCAGAGCCTTCCTCCTCTACAGCGCTGCTGGAGTCTCCTGCCTGTTCAGCGCAGCCAGAGCTGCCAGCCTGCATGGAGCAGCCAGAGATGCAAGCCTGCATGGAGCAGCCAGAGCTGTCAGTCTGCACGGAGCAGCCAAAGCCGCCAGTCTGCATGGAGCAGCCAGAGCTGTCAGTCTACATGGAGTAGTCAGAGCTGTCAGTCTGCATGGAGCAGCCAGAGCTGTCAGTCTGCATGGAGCAGCCAGAGCTGCCAGTCTGCATGGAGCAGGAGTCAGTCCAGCCAGTCTGCAAGGAGCTCAGTCTGCAAGGAGCTGCCAGTCTGCAAGGAGCCGCCAGAGCTGCCAGTCTGCAAGAAGCCACCAGAGCTGTCAGTCTACATGGAGCAGCCAGAGCCGCCAGTCAGCATGGAGCAGCCAGATCCGTCAGTCAGCCAGACTCTTCCAGATCTGCCAGTCAGCCAGACTCTTCCAGATCCGCCAGTCAGCCAGACTCTTCCAGATCAGTGCCAGTCCAGAACCGCCAGCCAGCCAGGATCTGCCGGATCCAACTACCTGCCTGAGCTTCCCCCAGTGCTGAGCTTCCCCTCAGTCCCGAGCTTCCCCTCAGTCCCGAGCTACCCCTCAGTTCCGAGCTGCCTCAGTCCCGAGCTGCCCCTCTGTCCCGAGCTGCCCCTCAGTCCCGAGCTGCCCCTCAGTCCAGTGGGTTTCTGGGTGAGGACTACTAGGCCATGGTCGGCGGCGAGGGTGGACTAACCTAGGACGCGAGGAGGAAGGACTAAGACAATGATAGAGTGGGGTCCACGTCCCGTGCCTGAGCCGCCACCATGGACAGACGCCCACCCGGACCCTCCCTATTGTTTTGATGTGCGTCCGGGAGTCCGCACCTTGGGGGGGGGGGGTGTTCTGTCATGCCCTGGTCGTATTATATTGTGTTTGTCTTCATTTATTTGGTCAGGCCAGGGTGTGACATGGGGTTTTTTGTGGTGTGTTTTGTCTTGGGGGTGTATAGCATAGTCTATGGCTGCCTGAGGCGGTCCTCAATCAGAGTCAGGTGATTATCGTTGTCTCTGATTGGGAACCATATTTAGGCAGCCATATTCTTTGAGTATTTCGTGGGTGATTGTTCCTGTCTCTGTGTTTGTTGTCACCAGATAGGCTGTATAGGTTTTCACGTTCCGTTTGTTGTTTTGTATATTTAAGTTATTTCATGTATAGTTCATTTTTCATTAAAGAACATGAGTAACCACCACGCTGCATTTTGGTCCGCTTCTCCTTCAACAGACGAACGCCGTTACAGTTACATAGGCCAAAAACAACAGGTGTTGGTAGACCTTACAGTGAAATGCTTACTTACGAGCCCTTAAAACCTCTTGAAACTCCCCATCCCGGATCCGGGATCGTGACTAAAGCCTCAGGCTCATTAGCATAACGCAACGTTAACGATTTCTGAAAATCGCAAAAAAATGAAAATAATGCGCCTGCTCTCAAGCTTAGCCTTTTCTTAACAACACTGTCATCTTAGATTTTCAAAATATGCTTTTGAACCATAGCAATTGACTAATTTGTGTAAGAGTATGCTAAGCTAGCTTAGCATTTTGAGTAGCATTTAGCATGCAACATTTTCACAAAAACCAGATAACCAAATAAATAAAATAATTTACCTTTGAAGAGCTTCGGATGTTTTCAATGAGGAGACTCTCAGTTACATACCAAATGCGCAGTTTTTCCTGAAAGCGTCTGTGTGTAGGAGAAATCGCTCCGTTTTGTACATCACATTTGGCTACCGAAACGAACTGAAAATTCAGTCACCTACAACGTCAATCTTTTTCCGAATTAACTCCATAATATCGACCGAAACATGGCAAACGTTGTTTGGAATCAATCGTCAAGGTGTTTTTTCACATATCTCTTCATTGATATATTGTTCGTGGAAGCCTGCATTCTTCTCTGAATTCTGTGGAAAAATACTTGCAGCTGACTTTTGCGCACCAATTTCGGCGCAGGACACCAGGCGGACACCTGGTAAATGTGGTCTCTTATGGTCAATCTTCCAATGATATGCCTACAAATACGTCACAATGCTGCAGACACCTTGGGGAAACGACAGAAAGGGCAGACTTACTCCTCTCGCATTCACATCCATATAAGGAGACAATGGAAAACAGAGCCTCAAAAATCCTGCTCATTTCCTGGATGCCGTCTCATCTTGGTTTTGCCTGAAGCTCACGTTCTAGGGCACGCACAGAAAATATCTTTGCAGTTCTGGAAACGTCAGAGTGTTTTCTTTCCAAAGCTACCAATTATATGCATAGTCGAGCATCTTTTTGTGACAAAATATCTTGTTTAAAACAGGAACGTTTTTCATCCAAAAATGAAATTGCGCCCCTACAGTTTCAACAGGTTAACAAACAATGTTGTTTTAAGAAAAATAAGTGTTAAGAAAGTATTTACAAAAAATAAATGGATGTAAAAAAAATGACCAAAAAATTCAGATGAAAAATAGATAACTAACAAATAATAAAGGAGCAACAATAAAAAAATCAGCTAGGGTGGCTGGAATCTTTGGAAATCTTTAGAGCCTTCCTCTGACACCGCCTGGTATAGATGTCCTGGAAGGCAGGAAGCTTGGCCCCAGTGTACGCACTACCCCCTGTAGCAACTTGTGGTCGTAGGCCGAGCAGTTGCCATACCAGGCGGTGCTGCAACCAATCAGGATGTTCTCGATGGTGCAGCTGTAGAACTTCTTGAGGATCTGAGGACCTATGCCAAATCTTTTCATTATCCTGAAGGGGAATAGGCAATGTTGTGCCCTCTTCACGACTGTCTTGTTGTGTTTGGACCATAGTTTGCTGGTGATGTGGACACCAAGGAACTTGAAGCTCTCAACCTTCTCCACTAAAGCCTTGTCAACGAGAATGTGGGCGTGCTCGGCCCTCCTTTTCCTGAAGTCCACAAACATCTCCTTTGTCTTGATCACGTTGAGGTAGATGTTGTTATCCTCGCACCACACTGCCAGGTCTGTGACCTCCTCCATATAGGCTGTCTCATCGTTGTTGGTGATCAGGCCTACCACTGTTGTGTCATCGGCAAATTTAATAATGGTGTTGGAGTCGTGCTTGGCCATGCAATCATGCGTGAACAGGGAGTACAAGAGAGAACATAGCACTCATCCCTAAGGGGCCCCCGTGATGAAGTTCAACGTGGCAGATGTGTTGTTAAATACCCTTACCACCTGGGGGCGGCCTGTCGGGAAGTCCTTGATCTAGTTTCATAGGGAGGTGTTTAGTTCCAGGGACGTTAGCTTAGGGATGAGCTTTGAGGGCACTATGGTGTTGAATGCTGCTGAGGTGTTGTCAATGAATAGCATTCTCACGTAGGTGTTCCTTTTGTCCAGATGGGAAAGGGCAGTGTGGAGTGCAATAGAGATTGCATCATCTGGGGATCTGTTGAGGCAGTATGCAAATTGGTGTGGGTCTAGAGTTTCTGGGATAATGATGTTGATGTGAGCCATGACCAGCCTTTCAAATCACTTCGTGGCTACAGACGTGAGTGCTACGGGTCGGCAGTCATTTAGTCAGGTTACCTTGGTGTTCTTGGGCACAGTTATGGCTGTCTGCTTGAAACATGTTGGTATTACAGACTCGGTCATGGACAGGTTGAAAATGTCAGTGAAGACACTTGCCAGCTGGTCAGCGCACACTCGGAGTACATATCCTGGTAATCCACCTGTTTCAAGGTCTTACTCACATCGGCTACGAGAGAGCGTGATCACTGTCGTCCGGAACATGCTCTCATGCATGCTTCAGTGTTGCTTGCCTCGAAGCGAGCATAGAAGTAATTTAGCTCGTCTGGTAGGCTAAACCCATCAGTTTCTTACAAACAGCCACATGACATGAACCAGACGAAGATATATCAATATAAAAAGCTGCACGTCAGTAATGTACATGTACAGAACACAAGTCAGAAAAAAACTGAATGCAAACCGTCAGAAGACAGGCTCACTATGGTATCAAAATGCTTCAGGTTAAACAACATCCTTGCATCAATAAGTCAACGCCGACTAGTGACATCGATAACAACTAGAAACCACTAAATGTCTCAACAACTTGTTCATCTATTTGTGCTTTGAACTTCTCTAGGGACACCAGACCCTGGAGCTTTAGGTTGGCTTGGAGGGAACTCCAATACAAGGGGACTGATTAGTGAAAATACTTTGTTCCAAGCTCTGTACATTTGTTCAGGACTGTTAGCTTAAAACAAGATTGGTATCTGAGCTTGTAAGTGTTTTCATTTCGGGCTAATAGAGAACAGATACAATTACAGGTTTTCTAAAAATGGCTTTCTATATAAGAATGTACCAGTGTTATAGCCTGTGTGTTGCTAGCTCTGTCCACCCGACAGCAATGGAGACATCACATGATACAGTCAAGAGCCTTCAGTGTATTTATTGAGAATTGACCTTAAATAGTATTAATATAGTCCAACACTGATGGAATAGTACAATGAATCCTCTATTTTATGGTGGCAAAGGAAAAACGAAATTGTGCCCGTAGTAAAGCCCAATACGCAGCTTGCTTTTGCCAACAAGGTTCTCTACATGGGGTGTGAAGCTCAACTTCTCATCCACCTGATCTCCCAAATAACTTAATGTTATTACTTTTTCCATGGAATGTCCATCCGAGGTAGTAATGACATGGTTTCAGAGTGTTTAGCTTTGGAAAATACTAAGCATTTTTTTTAGAGGAATTATGAACAAGCTTCAGATCGTACGGATCGTGTTGAACACTGCTATTCATTGACTACAGCTCAGAAGCGTTCAACACCATAGTGCCCTCAAAGCTCATCCCTAAGCTAACGTCCCTGGGACTAAACACCTCCCTATGAAACTGGATCAAGGACTTCCCGACAGGCTGCCCCCAGGTGGTAAGGGTAGGTAACACCACATCTGCCACGTTGAACCTCATCACGGGGGCCGCTTAGGGATGAGTGCTATGTTCTCTCCTGTACTCCCTGTTCACGCATGATTGCATGTCCAAGCACGACTCCAACACCATTATTACATTTTCCGATGACACAACAGTGGTATGCCTGATCACCGACAACGATGAAACAGACTATAGGGAGGAAGTCACAGACCTGGCAGTGTGGTGCCAGGATAACAAAATCTACCTCAACGTGATCAAGACAAAGGAGATGATTGTGGACTTCAGGAAAAGGAGGGCCGAGCACGCCCACATTCTCGTCGATAGGGCTTTAGTGGAGAAGGTTGAGAGCTTCAAGTTCCTTGGTGTCCACATCACCAGCAAATTATGGTCCAAACACAACAAGACAGTCGTAAAGAGGGCACAACATTGCCTATTCCCCTTCAGGATAATGAAAAGATTTGGCATAGGTCCTCAGATCCTCAAAAAGTTCTACAGCTGCACCATCGAGAACATCCTGATTGGTTGCAGCACCGACTGGTATGGCAACTGCTCAGCCTACGACCACAAGTTGCTACAGGGGGTAGTGCGTACACTGGGGCCAAGCTTCCTGCCATCCAGGACATCTATACCAGGCGGTGTCAGAGGAAGGCTCTAAAGATTTCCAAAGATTCCAGCCACCTTAGCTGTTTTTTTATTGTTTCTCCTTTATTATTTGTAGTTATCTATTTTTCATCTTGTTTTTTTTGTCATTTTTTTTTACATCCATTTATTTTTTGTAAATACTTTCTTAACACTTATTTTTCTTAAAACAACATTGTTGGTTAAGGACTCGTAAGTAAGCATTTCACTGTAAGGTCTACCTACACCTGTTGCTTTTGGCCTATGTAACAAATACAATATGATTTGTTCCAGGTCTCTCTTGAATATGAGATTTTTATTTCAAACAGACTAACCTGGTGCTATGCAGACGACACACAATTAATCTTCTCCTTTCCCCCTTCTGATGACCAGGTGGCGAATCGCATCTCTGCATGTCTGGCAGACATATCAGTGTGGATGACGGATCACCACCTCAAGCTGAACCTCGGCAAGACGGAGCTGCTCTTCCTCCCGGGGAAGGACTGCCCATTCCATGATCTCGCCATCACGGTTGACAACTCCATTGTGTCCTCCTCCCAGAGCGCTAAGAACCTTGGCGTGATCCTGGACAACACCCTGTCATTCTCAACTAACATCATGGCGGTGGCCCGTTCCTGTAGGTTCATGCTCTACAACATCCGCAGAGTACGACCCTGCCTCACACAGGAAGCGGCGCAGGTCCTAATCCAGGCACTTGTCATCTCCCGTCTGGATTACTGCAACTCGCTGTTGGCTGGGCTCCCTGCCTGTGCCATTAAACCCCTACAACTCATCCAGAACGCCGCAGCCCGTCTGGTGTTCAACCTTCCCAAGTTCTCTCACGTCACCCCGCTCCTCCGCTCTCTCCACTGGCTTCCTGTTGAAGCTCGCATCCGCTACAAGACCATGGTGCTTGCCTACGGAGCTGTGAGGGGAACGGCACCGCAGTACCTCCAGGCTCTGATCAGGCCCTACACCCAAACAAGGGCACTGCGTTCATCCACCTCTGGCCTGCTCGCCTCCCTACCACTGAGGAAGTACAGTTCCCGCTCAGCCCAGTCAAAACTGTTCGCTGCTCTGGCCCCCCAATGGTGGAACAAACTCCCTCACGACGCCAGGACAGCGGAGTCAATCACCACCTTCCGGAGACACCTGAAACCCCACCTCTTCAAGGAATACCTAGGATAGGATAAGTAATCCTTCTCACCCCCCCCCTTAAATTATTTAGATGCACTATTGTAAAGTGGCTGTTCCACTGGATGTCAGAAGGTGAATTCACCAATTTGTAAGTCGCTCTGGATAAGAGCGTCTGCTAAATGACTTAAATGTAAATGTAAATGTAAATAAAGTTATAATAAAATAAATAAAAGGTGTAATGATTGGTTTCTTAAATGTGTTATGAATGGATTATTGATACAACCTTAAAATAAAGTGCTACCACCATTTATAAATTCAAGTCTATCCAAGCTCCAGGTCAGAAATTCAGTTGAAATAACTAGGAAACCATAGTATTGACAGAAGTTTTGCCTGGAGGGAGGTCATAAACTTCAGGCTGTGCATGATTGCGGTTATAGCCATGGGATTAATGTAATTTTGCTTGTTAATCGGCTGTGAGAGGTGTGGATGGGTGGGGCAGGTACAGTAGCTGCAGAAAGAGTATAAAACAGGGCTGCAGAGGGCAGAGAGATGCCACATTACTACTGACGTCCAGAAGACATCATCCAGATAAACAGCCATCAATCAGACAGCATTGTCCAACTGTAAGAGGTATGTTTGTTTTCACTGAGAATCTTCTTTGCAAAGGTGTATAGGAGTGGGCAGGTGTATACAAGTGGACTGGTAGGAATGGATGGAGAGGTGTAGGTGGACATGTGTGTGTGTGTGTGTGTGTTAACAAGTTGTGCTCTATGTGCTTTAGTAAAGGATGAAGATCCAGAGTATGTTACTGCTGTTCGCTCTAGTGGGTGTCCTGTTGGCAAGCTCCCTCAATGAAGATAACTCTGAGGATGGTATGTGTTGTCTGTAACTGTGTACTACTTTACTGCCCGGGTTTAAATTGATAAAATCTAGTAAAATGAAAAATCTTTCTTCCTCAGCTCTCCTGCAGGAGGATGATGTAAAAAATGGAAAGGCTGCCTTTTGGCAAAGTTGGCTACTCTGAAGACCAGCTCCTCTGAAGATGAAGCAGCATGTGAGCCATCTATCTATCTATCTATCTATCTATCTATCTATCTATCTATCTATCTATCTATCTATCTATCTATCTATCTATCTATCTATCTATCTATCTATCTATCTATCTATCTATCTATCTATCTATCTATCTATCTATCTATCTATCTATCTATCTATCTATCTATCTATCTGTCTGTCTGTCTGTCTGTCTGTCTGTCTGTCTGTCTGTCTGTCTGTCTGTCTGTCTGTCTGTCTGTCTGTCTGTCTGTCTGTCTGTCTGTCTGTCTTAGCAGAGGGTGGTTGGAAATGCGGAGGGAGTAACATGGCTAACTCCATCTCTACAGTTTATTAGCATCATGTTTCGTAGAGGGAAATATTTTTTAAATGGTAGTCAAATACTGGTCTTACAACAGTAAGTTTAAAAGGTAGTCACTTATAATTGTGATATGTTTTGAAAATGTTTAGCTTTTAAAAAAGGTATTTTCCATAAAGATGATTTAAAACTGTATTCAACAGTTTGGGGGGAGCTTTGGAACGTAGCCAAGGACCTTGTTGGGTGAGAAGCGACCAGCATGGGGATGCCAAGGATCCCTTTCAGTCTCCATATGGAATCAGCTATCACCTCTGAAGTCATCACTAACATTACCTCAGTGAATCATTCCAACACCCACCCATCAATGATTGTCAAATAAACAACAGTAATACAGTTAATTGGTACTTTGGCACTGAGAAGAACTCATCAACATTCTGAAGAATATATGTTTTATCCATGAACATGTACTTTATGTCCTGACACATGACAGTTGATTGGTCAAGTTAGTGGATAAATAATTGTATGGTTGTATGGTTGACTTGTCATATTGTGATCCTCCAATAAACCTTCAAGCAAAAGACATGTTTAGTCGTTTTTTTATTAATCTTACATGTTTAGCAGTGTTTCAATTACATCATACATGTTTCATAATATTGTTTTATTTCGTGTTTCTATTCAGTGTGAACAATGTGAACTTGACCATAATACAGATGCAGTGCATGCAGAGCAAATTACATCAGATTACACTGAGCAGTAATAGTAGTACACATATCCACACACACACACTAGACCTACCGTCTTGAGAGTTAGCTTCGTTGAGTGAGCTTGATAACAGCAGTAACATATCCTGGATCTTCTAATAAGCTACATCCTGAATTCAAAATTGGGAGAAAGATGTTTTGTCACTTATCTACACACGTTACCCCCATAATAACAAAGTGAAAGCATGTTTATAGGTATTTTTGCTAATTTATTGAAAATGAAATACAGAAATATCTCATTTACATAAGTATTCACAACAAATGTTGGAATCACAGTTGGCAGTGATTACAGAATCTTTCTGGACAGGTCTCTCAGAACATGCACACCTGGATTGTACAATTTTAGTCAATTATATTATTTTCTTAATTTTCTAGTCTCACTATAGATTTTCAAGCAGATTTAAGTCAAAACTGTATCTCGGCCACTCAGGAATATTCACTGTGTTCTTGGTAAGCAACTCCAGTGTAGATTTTGGAAAACCTCCCTGGTCTCTGTGGTTGAATATGTGTTTGAAATTCACTGCTAGACTGAGGGACCTTACAGACAATTGTATGTGTGGGGTTCAGAGATGAGGTAGTCATGTAAGAATCTATTATTACACACAGAGTGAGTCCATGCAACTTATTATGTGGGACATTTTCACTCCTGAACTGATTTACGCTTGACATAACAAAGGGGTTGAATACTTATTGACTCAAGACATTTCAGTTGTTCATTTTTAATTAATTTGTGGAAAAAAATCGGATAAACATTATGGGGAATTGTGTGTAGGCCAGTGACTAATCTAGGCCAGTGACTAATCTTTAATCCATTTTAATTTCAGGCTGTAACACAATATCATTTGGAAAAATTCGAGGGGTGTGAATAATTTCTGAAGGCACTGTAAATATTTTGTTCTAGAGTTCGTGAAGCAGCTGATAATACTGTCCACTGCTGATGCTGAAACTTCGGATCTTCTGAATATTGATTTGCTATTTTCCATAGGAGTGAGAGTTGTGGTCTTGTTTGAAAATCCTTGAGACTGTTCCCTGAGTCTACAAGGACATTTTTAATAGTGGTGGATATAAAATTACAGTCTTGAGTTAGAATCCCATTAACTTTTATTTTGGGATGGTTTTTTGACTTTTCAGCTTCTCTCCTTGTTTGTTTGTTGAGGTTTTCCCAAATAAAAAATCTGACAACATTTTCAATAACAAAATGATGTCTACCAGACAAAAACCTGACGGAAAAATAATTTATTAGAATGCTGTAAGTACAGTAAAATGTTGCTCAGTGGGAAATCAATATCCAACAAGTCAATGACAACTTGTTGCAACTGTTAATGCAAATTAATTACTTAAAAATCATACAATGTGATTTTCTGGATTTTTGTTTTAGATCCCGTCTCTCACAGTTGAAGTGTACCTATGATAAGAAAAGTGCACATTGCTATTCAACCCAGAGCATATCAGACTGCTTCCTCTCTACCACATCTCCACATCTCTGGATTCCTACCTCAAGCTCTGAATCTTTTTACATGGATCATCGCGGTTAGCCATCTGCTATCTGAGTGAAAAATCCCGGCTAACGTCTCTGTCCCGAAGCAAGCAGTAGTTAACCTGGAGCTTGTCTCTTGTTAGGCCCATCTCCTGGCGAGCTGAAAAGGTCCATCAGCCACTCCTTGGGCTACAATACCTATTTTGCCATTTGGCCTGGACCCCTTTATCTGCCAACACGGAGCCCCGCCGATCCATCACAACTGGTCTAGCGATGTAATCCACCAAAGGATGTTTCAACAGGCTCCTCCATCGTTACGTCCCCTGAAGGCAAGTCTGCTAGCCTGCTCTCTGCGGCCCGCTACCGGATCATTGCAGCGAGCTAGATGCTATCCGAGTGGCTACTCCTGGCTAACGTCCCTGTCCTGAAACAAGCACCAGTTAGCCTGGAGCTAGCCCAGAGCTAGGCCCACCTTCCGGCTAGCTGAAGAGGTCCATCAGCCAATTTCTTGGGCTACAATACCTAGTTTGCCAATTGGCCTGGACCCTTTTACTGCCTACACGGAGCCCTGCTGATCCATCATGACTCGTGACCCTTCTGCTAGCCTGCTAGCCCTATCCTGTTCAACCTCTCTTTCGTGTCATCTGAGATCTCCAAAGACTGGAACGCTGCCGCGGTCATCCCCCTCTTCAAAGGGGAAGACACTCTAGACCCAAACTGTTACAAACCTATATCTATCTTAACTTGCCATTCTAATGTCTTCGAAAGCCAAGTTAACCTCTTACACTTATGGTGGCGCTATTTCATTTTTGGAAGAAAAACGTTCCCGTTTTAAACAAGATATTTTGTCACAAAAAGATGCTCGACTATGCATATAATTGCTACTGTTCGAAAGAAAACACTCTGACGTGTCCAGAAATACAAATATCTTCTCTGTGCGTGCCCTTTAACGTGAGCTTCAGGCAAAACCAAGATGACTTGGCATCCAGGAAATGACAAGGATTTTTGAGGCTCTGTCTTTCATGATCTCCTTATATGGCTGTGAACGCAAGAGGAATGAGTCTGCCCTTTCTGTCGTTTCCCCAAGGTGTCTGCAGCATTGTGACGTATTTGTAGGCAGATCGTTGGAAGATTGACCATAAGAGACCACATTTACCACGTGTCGGTGTCCTGCGCCGAAATTGGTGCGCAAAGTCACCTGCCAGTATTTTTCCATGGGGCACAGAGAGAGAAGCAAGCTTCCACGAACTGCATGTCAATGAAGAGATATGTGAAAAAACACCTTGAGGATTGATTCCAAACAACGTTTGCCATGTTTCGGTCGATATTATGTAGTTAATCCGGAAAAAGTTTCACGTTGTAGGTGACTGCATTTTCGGTTCGTTTCGGTAGCCAGGCGCAATGTAGAAAACGGAACGATTTCTCCTACACACAGACGCTTTCAGGAAACACTGCGCATTTGGTATGTGGCTGGGAGTCTCCTCATTGAAAACATCAGAAGCTCTTCAAAGGTAAATGATTTTATTTATTTGGTTATCTGGCTTTTGTGAAAATGTTGCGTGCTACATGCTACACAAAATGCTATGCTAGCTTTGCATACTCTTACACAAATTAGTCAATTTCTATGGTTCAAAAGCATATTTTGAAAATCTGAGATGACAGTGTTGTTAAGAAAAGGCTAAGCTTGAGAGCAAACGCATTATTTTAATTTTATTTGCGATTTTCAGAAATCGTTAACGTTGCGTTATGCTAATGAGCCTGAGGCTTAGTCACAATCCCGGATCCGGGATGGGGAGTTTCAAGAGGTTAACAAACAGATCACCGACCATTTCGAATCCCTACGTACCTTCTCCGCTATGCAATCTGGTTTCAGAGCTGGTCATGGGTGCACCTCAGCCAAGCTCAAGGTAAAAGACATCGATAAAAGACAGTACCGACCTGGCCAAGGCTTTCGACTCTGCCGATCACCACATTCTTATCAGCAGCCTTCGTTTCTCAAATGACTGCCTCACCCGGTTCACCAACAACTTCTCAGACAGTGTGTCAAATCGGAGGGCCTGTTGTCCGGACCTCTGGCAGTCTCTTTGGGGGTGCCACAGGTTCAATTCTCTGGCTGACTCTTTTCTCTGTATACACTAATGATGTCGCTCTTGCTGCTGGTGATTCTCTGATCCACCTCTACGCAGACGACACCATTCTGTATACTTCTAGCCTTTCTTTGGACACTGTGTTAACTAACCTCCAGACGAGCTTCAATGCCATTACAACTCTCCTTCTGTGGCCTCCAACCGCTCTGAAATTCAAGTAAAACTAAATGCATGCTCTTCAACCGATCTCTGCCCGCATTTCAATACTCTGGACGGATCTGATTTAGAATATGTGGACAACTACAAATACCTCTGTAACGGCGTTCTTCGTTTTCGCAAGAAAGTCGGACCGAAATGCAGCGTGTTGGTTACTCATGTCTTTAATGATACAAATGACGATACATGAAATAACTTATAAATACAAAAACAACAAACGGAATGTGAAAAACCTATACAGCCTGTCTGGTGAACACTAACACAGAGACAGGAACAATCACCCACGAAATACAAAGTGAAACCCAGGCTACCTAAATACGGTTCCCAATCAGAGACAACGAGAATCACCTGACTCTGATTGAGAACTGCCTCAGGCAGCCAAACCTAAACAACACACCTACTCAGCCGCAATCCCAAATACTACAAACCCCAATACGAAAATACAATATATAAACCCATGTCACACCCTGGCCTGACCAAATATATAACGAAAACACAAAATACAATGACCAAGGCGTGACAGAACCCCCCCCCCCCCCAAGGTGCGGACTCCCGGAAGCACCTCAAAACCATAGGGCGGGTCCGGGTGGGCGTCTGTCCATGGTGGCGGTTCCGGCTCGGGACGTGGACCCCACTCCATAAATAGTCATAGTTCCTCCCCTTCGCGTCCTGGGATGATCCATCCTCGCCGCCGACCATGGCCGAATAGTCATTTACATTACATTTACATTTAAGTCATTTGGCAGACGCTCTTATCCAGAGCGACTTACAAATTGGTGAATTCACCTTATGACATCCAGTGGAACAGCCACTTTACAATAGTGCATCTAAATCATTTAAGGGGGGGGGGATGAGAAGGATTACTTTATCCTATCCTAGGTATTCCTTAAAGAGGTGGGGTTTCAGGTGTCTCCGGAAGGTGGTGATTGACTCCACTGTCCTGGCGTCGTGAGGGAGTTTGTTCCACCATTGGGGGGCCAGAGCAGCGAACAGTTTTGACTGGGCTGAGCGGGAACTGTACTTCCTCAGTGGTAGGGAGGCGAGCAGGCCAAAGGTGGATGAACGCAGTGCCCTTGATTGGGTGTAGGGCCTGATCAGAGCCTGGAGGTACTGTGGTGCCGTTCCCCTCACAGCTCCGTAGGCAAGCACCATGGTCTTGTAGCGGATGCGAGCTTCAACTGGAAGCCAGTGGAGAGAGCGGAGGAGCGGGGTGACGTGAGAGAACTTGGGAAGGTTGAACACCAGACGGGCTGCGGCGTTCTGGATGAGTTGAAGGGGTTTAATGGCACAGACAGGGAGCCCAGCCAACAGCGAGTTGCAGTAATCCAGACGGGAGATGACAAGTGCCTGGATTAGGACCTGCGCCGCTTCCTGTGTGAGGCAGGGTCGTACTCTGCGGATGTTGTAGAGCATGAACCTACAGGAACGGGCCACCGCCTTGATGTTAGTTGAGAACGACAGGGTGTTGTCCAGGATCACGCCAAGGTTCTTAGCGCTCTGGGAGGAGGACACAATGGAGTTGTCAACCGTGATGGCGAGATCATGGAATGGGCAGTCCTTCCCCGGGAGGAAGAGCAGCTCCGTCTTGCCGAGGTTCAGCTTGAGGTGGTGATCCGTCATCCACACTGATATGTCTGCCAGACATGCAGAGATGCGATTCGCCACCTGGTCATCAGAAGGGGGAAAGGAGAAGATTAATTGTGTGTCGTCTGCATAGCAATGATAGGAGAGACCATGTGAGGTTATGACAGAGCCAAGTGACTTGGTGTATAGCGAGAATAGGAGAGGGCCTAGAACAGAGCCCTGGGGGACACCAGTGGTGAGAGCGCGTGGTGAGGAGACAGATTCTCGCCACGCCACCTGGTAGGAGCGACCTGTCAGGTAGGACGCAATCCAAGCGTGGGCCGCGCCGGAGATGCCCAACTCGGAGAGGGTGGAGAGGAGGATCTGATGGTTCACAGTATCGAAGGCAGCCGATAGGTCTAGAAGGATGAGAGCAGAGGAGAGAGAGTTAGCTTTAGCAGTGCGGAGCGCCTCCGTGATACAGAGAAGAGCAGTCTCAGTTGAATGACTAGTCTTGAAACCTGACTGATTTGGATCAAGAAGGTCATTCTGAGAGAGATAGCGGGAGAGCTGGCCAAGGACGGCACGTTCAAGAGTTTTGGAGAGAAAAGAAAGAAGGGATACTGGTCTGTAGTTGTTGACATCGGAGGGATCGAGTGTAGGTTTTTTCAGAAGGGGTGCAACTCTCGCTCTCTTGAAGACGGAAGGGACGTAGCCAGCGGTCAGGGATGAGTTGATGAGCGAGGTGAGGTAAGGGAGAAGGTCTCCGGAAATGGTCTGGAGAAGAGAGGAGGGGATAGGGTCAAGCGGGCAGGTTGTTGGGCGGCCGGCCGTCACAAGAAGCGAGATTTCATCTGGAGAGAGAGGGGAGAAAGAGGTCAGAGCACAGGGTAGGGCAGTGTGAGCAGAACCAGCGGTGTCGTTTGACTTAGCAAACGAGGATCGGATGTCGTCGACCTTCTTTTCAAAATGGTTGACGAAGTCATCTGCAGAGAGGGAGGAGGGGGGGAGGGGGAGGAGGATTCAGGAGGGAGGAGAAGGTGGCAAAGAGCTTCCTAGGGTTAGAGGCAGATGCTTGGAATTTAGAGTGGTAGAAAGTGGCTTTAGCAGCAGAGACAGAGGAGGAAAATGTAGAGAGGAGGGAGTGAAAGGATGCCAGGTCCGCAGGGAGGCGAGTTTTCTTCCATTTCCGCTCGGCTGCCCGGAGCCCTTTTCTGTGAGCTCGCAATGAGTCGTCGAGCCACGGAGCGGGAGGGGAGGACCGAGCCGGCCTGGAGGATAGGGGACATAGAGAGTCAAAGGATGCAGAAAGGGAAGAGAGGAGGGTTGAGGAGGCAGAATCAGGAGATAGGTTGGAGAAGGTTTGAGCAGAGGGAAGAGATGATAGGATGGAAGAGGAGAGAGTAGCGGGGGAGAGAGAGCGAAGGTTGGGACGGCGCGATACCATCCGAGTAGGGGCAGTGTGGGAAGTGTTGGATGAGAGCGAGAGGGAAAAGGATACAAGGTAGTGGTCGGAGACTTGGAGGGGAGTTGCAATGAGGTTAGTGGAAGAACAGCATCTAGTAAAGATGAGGTCGAGCGTATTGCCTGCCTTGTGAGTAGGGGGAAGGTGATAGGGTGAGGTCAAAAGAGGAGAGGAGTGGAAAGAAGGAGGCAGAGAGGAATGAGTCAAAGGTAGACGTGGGGAGGTTAAAGTCGCCCAGGACTGTGAGAGGTGAGCCGTCCTCAGGAAAGGAGCTTATCAAGGCATCAAGCTCATTGATGAACTCTCCGAGGGAACCTGGAGGGCGATAAATGATAAGGATGTTAAGCTTGAAAGGGCTGGTAACTGTGACAGCATGGAATTCAAAGGAGGCGATAGACAGATGGGTAAGGGGAGAAAGAGAGAATGACCACTTGGGAGAGATGAGGATCCCGGTGCCACCACCCCGCTGACCAGAAGCTCTCGGGGAGTGCGAGAACACGTGGGCGGACGAAGAGAGAGCAGTAGGAGTAGCAGTGTTATCTGTGGTGATCCATGTTTCCGTCAGTGCCAAGAAGTCGAGGGACTGGAGGGAGGCATAGGCTGAGATGAACTCTGCCTTGTTGGCCGCAGATCGGCAGTTCCAGAGGCTACCGGAGACCTGGAACTCCACGTGGGTCGTGCGCGCTGGGACCACCAGATTAGGGTGGCCGCGGCCACGCGGTGTGGAGCGTTTGTATGGTCTGTGCAGAGAGGAGAGAACAGGGATAGATAGACACATAGTTGACAGGCTACAGAAGAGGCTACGCTAATGCAAAGGATATTGGAATGACAAGTGGACTACACGTCTCGAATGTTCAGAAAGTTAAGCTTACGTAGCAAGAATCTTATTGACTAAAATGATTGAAATAATACAGTACTGCTGGAGTGGCTAGCTGGCAGTGGCTGCGTTGTTGACACTACACTAATCAAGTCGTTCCGTTGAATGTAATAGTTTCTACAGTGCTGCTATTCGGGGGCTAGCTGGCTAGCTAGCAGTGTTGATTACGTTACGTTACGTTAAAAGAATGACAATAGCTGGCTAGCTAACCTAGAAAATCGCTCTAGACTACACAATTGTCTTTGATACAAAGACGGCTATGTAGCTAGCTAGCTACGATCAAACAAATCAAACCGTTGTACTGTAATGAAGTGAAATGAAAATGTGATACTACCTGTGGAGCGAAGCGGAATGTTGACCGGGTTGTTGAAGTTCTATTCGGTAGACGTTGGCTAGCTGTTGGCTAGCTAGCTAGCAGTATCTCCTACGTTAAGGACGACAAATAGCTGGCTAGCTAACCTCGGTAAATTAAGATAATCACTCTAAGTCTACACACTCTAAACTACACAATTATCTTGGATACGAAGACAGCAAAGACAGCTATGTAGCTAGCTAACACTACACTAATCAAGTCGTTCAGTTGAGTGTAATAGTTTCTACAGTGCTGGTATTCGGTGGACGTTAGCTAGCTGCTGGGCAGATAGCAGTGTAGACTACGTTAGGACGACGAAATACGATAATTACGCAATTATCTTTGATACAAAGACGGCTATGTAGCTAGCTAAGAAGAAATTGCTAAGATTAGACAAATCAAACCGTTGTACTATAATGAAATGTAATGAAAAGTTATACTACCTGCGGTACCTGCGGACCGAAGTGTAGATGCGACCGCTCGCTCCAACCCGGAAGTCCTCACCCAGAACCCCACTGGACTGAGGAGCAGATCGGGACTGAAGGACAGCTCAGGACTGAGGCAGATCGGGACTGAGAGAAAGCTCGGGAGTGAGAGAAAGCTCGGGAGTGAGAGAAAGCTTGGGAGTGAGAGGAAGCTCAGGAGTGAGAGGAAGCTCAGGAGTGAGAGGAAGCTCAGGAGTGAGAGGAAGCTCAGGCAGGTTGATGGATCTACCAGATCCTGGCTTGCTGGTGGTTCCGGCAGATCCTGGCTGACTGGCGGATCCTGGCTGACTATCAGATCTGGCAGATCCTGGCTGACTGGCGGATCCTGGCTGACTGTCGGATCCTGGCTGACGTGTGGATCCTGGCTGACTGGCGGATGCTGGCTGACTGGCAGATCCTGGCCGACTGGCAGATCCTGGCTGACTGGCGGATCTGGAAGAGTCTGGTTGACTAGCAGATCTGGAAGAGTCTGGCTGACTGGCAGATCTGGAAGAGTCTGGCTGACTGGCAGATCTGGAAGAGTCTGGCTGACTGGCAGATCTGGAAGAGTCTGGCTGACTGGCAAATCTGGAAGAGTCTGGCTGACTGGCAAAGCTGGATGAGTCTGGCTGACTGGTAGATCTGGAAGAGTCTGGCTGACTGGCAGATCTGGAAGAGTCTGGCTGACTGGCAGATCTGGAAAAGTATGGCTGACTGGCAGATCTGGAAGAGTCTGGCTGACTGGCAGATCTGGAAGAGTCTGGCTGACTGGCAGATTTGGAAGAGTCTGGCTGACTGGCAGATCTGGAAGAGTCTGGCTGACTGGCAGATCTGGAAGAGTCTGGCTGTCTGGCAGATCTGGAAGAGTCTGGCTGACTGGCAGATCTGGAAGAGTCTGGCTGTCTGGCAGATCTGGAAGAGTCTGGCAGTCTGGCAGATCTGGAAGAGTCTGGCTGACTGGCAGATCTGGAAGAGTCTGTCTGTCTGGCAGATCTGGAAGAGTCTGGCTGACTGGCAGATCTGGAAGAGTCTGGCTGACTGGCAGATCTGGAAGAGTCTGGCTGACTGGCAGATCTGGAAGAGTCTGGCTGACTCGCAACTCCATGCAGACTGGCAACTCCATGCAGACTGGCAACTCCATGCAGACTGGCAACTCTTGCTGCTCCAAGCAGACTGACAGCTCTGGCTGCCCCATGCAGACTGGCAGCTCTAGCTGCTCCATGCAGACTGGCAGCTCTGGCTGCTCCATGCAGACTGGCAGCTCTAGCTGCTCCAAGCAGACTGACAGCTCTGGCTGCCCCATGCAGACTGGCAGCTCTAGCTGCTCCATGCAGACTGGAAACTCTAGCTGCTCCATGCAGACTGGCAGCTCTAGCTGCTCCATGCAGACTGGCAGCTCAGGCTGCTCCGAACAGGCAGGAGATCTGGAAGAGTCTGGCTGACTGGCAGATCTGGAAGAGTCTGGCTGTCTGGCAGATCTGGAAGAGTCTGGCAGTCTGGCAGATCTGGAAGAGTCTGTCTGTCTGGCAGTCAAAAACAACAAACGGAATGTGAAAAACCTATACAGCCTGTCTGTTGAACACTAACACAGAGACAGGATCAATCACCCACGAAATACAAAGTGAAACCCAGTCTACCTAAATACGGTTCCCAATCAGAGACAACGAGAATCACCTGACTCTGATTGAGAACCGCCTCAGGCAGCCAAACCTAAACAACACCCCTACTCAGCCGCAATCCCAAATACTACAAACCCCAATACGAAAATACAATATATAAACCCATGTCACACCCTGGCCTGACCAAATATATAACGAAAACACAAAATACAATGACCAAGGCGTGACAACCTCGGTGTCTGGTTAGACTGTAAACTCTCCTTCCAGACTCACATTAGGCATCTCCAATCCAAAATTAAATCTAGAATCGGCTTCCTATTTTGCAAAAAAAAAACATCCTTCACTCATTCTTCCAAACATACCTTCTTAAAACTGACTATCTAACCGATCCTTGACTTCGGCGATGTCATTTACAAAATAGCCTCCAACACTCTACTCAGTAAATTGGAGTGTCATCCATTTTGTCACCAAAGCCCCATATACTACCCACCACTGTGACCTGTATGCTCTCGTTGGCTGGCCCTCGCTTCATATTCATCGCCAAACCCACTGGATCCAGGTCATCTATAAGTCTTTGCTAGGTAAAGCCCCTCATTATCTCAGCTCACTGTTCACCATCGCAGCACCCACCCGTAGCATGCACTCCTGCAGATATATTTCACTGGTCATCCCCAAAGCCAATTCCTTCTTTGGCTGCCTTTCCTTCCAGTTCTCTGCTGGCAATGACAGGAACAAATTGTAAAAATCACTGAAACTGGAGACTCAATATCTCCCTCACTAACTTTAAGCACCAGCTGTCAGAGCAGCGTACAGATCATTGCACCTGTACATAGCCCGTCTGTTAATAGCCCATCCAATTACCACAACCCCATATTGTTATTATTTTTTGCTTCTTTGCACCACAGTATCTCTCCTTGCACATTCATCATCTGCACATCTATCACTCCAGTGTTTAATTGATAAATTTTAATTACTTCGCCACTACGGCCTATTTATTGCCTTACCTCCCTAATCTTACCTCATTTGCACACACTGTATAAATACTTTTTTTTCTATTGTGTTATTGACTGTACGTTTGTTTATTCCATATGTAACTCTGTGTTGTTGTTTGTGTTGCACTGGTTTGCTTTATCTTGGCCAGGTCGCAGTTGTGAATGAGAACTTTTTCTCTACTGGCCTACCTGGTAGAATAAAAAATAAAATGTACATACAGTATCTACCTCAATTACCCCTGCACATCGACTCGGATCAAGTACCCAGTGAATATAGCCAAGTTATCGTTACTCATTGTGTATTTATTATTACTTTTATTATTACATGTTTAATTTGCAATTATTTCTCTGTTTTCTTTCTTTTTGCATTGTTGGGAAGGACAGTTAGTTGGGAAGGACAGTTAGTAAGCGTTTCACTGATAGTCTACACCTGTTGTTTATAAAACATTTGACAAATACAATAATATTTTATTTAATCCCTCAATTGTTACTGAAACAGGGGCTGGGAATACACTTTGTTATTGTTTCTACTGCTGATTGCCTACTTAAAAATACTGTAATATTCACAAAACAACACCCATTGTCTTATACCCATGTCTGTGATCTGGCTATCATCGTTTAAGACTGTCTGAGAGATATATGAAAGCTGAGGAAAACATCAGAGATGACCACGCAATAATTGTGTATGATCTTTTATGTAGAAAAACCCTTAAGAATATTTTCCACCAAGTTACTTCATTCCTCAGTGGCAACATGTACAGACACAAACATGGCGAATGGGATACAGTTGTATTTTCAGTAGTTAGATTACTTGTTGGTTATTACTGCATGGTCGGAACTAGAAGCACAAGCATTTTGCTACACTCGCATTAACATCTGCTAATCATGTGTATGTGACAAATAAAATTTGATTTGATTTGACAATTCCAAAACTACTGTCTTATACACACAAGTGTAAGGGGATAAAGAATATGTACATAAAGATATATGAATGAGTGATGGTACAGAGCAGCATAGGCAAGATACAGTAGATGGTATTGAGTACAGTATATACATATGAGATGAGTATGTAAACAAAGTGGCATAGTTAAAGTGGCTAGTGATACATGTATTACATAAAGATGCAGTAGATGATATAGTATATACGTATACATATGAGATGAATAATGTAGGGTATGTAAACATTATATTAGGTAGAATTGTTTAAAGTGGCTAGTGATATATTTTACATAATTTCCCATCAATTCCCATTATTAAAGTGGCTGGAGTTGAGTCAGTGTGTTGGCAGCAGCCACTCAATGTTAGTGGTGGCTGTTTAACAGTCTGATGGCCTTGAGATAGAAGCTGTTTTTCAGTCTCTCGGTCCCATCTTTGATGCACCTGTACGGACCTCGCCTTCTGGATGGTAGGGGTGAACAGGCAGTGGCTCGGGTGGTTGTTATCCTTGATGATCTTTATGGCCTTCCTGTAACATCGGGTGGTGTAGGTGTCCTGGAGGGCAGGTAGTTTGCCCCGGTGATGCGTTGTGCAGACCTCACTACCCTCTGGAGAGTCTTACGGTTGTGGGCGGAGCAGTTGCCGTACCAGGCGGTGATACAGCCCGCCAGGATGCTCTCGATTGTGCATCTGTAGAAATTTGTGAGTGCTTTTGGTGACAAGCCAAATTTCTTCAGCCTCCTGAGGTTGAAGAGGCGCTGCTGCGCCTTCTTCACGATGCTGTATGTGTGGGTGGACCAATTCAGTTTGTCTGTGATGTGTATGCCGAGGAACTTAAAACATACTACCCTCTCCACTACTGTTTCATCGATGTGGATAGGGGGGTGTTCCCTCTGCTGTTTCCTGAAGTCCACAATCATCTCCTTAGTTTTGTTGACGTTGAGTGTGAGGTTATTTTCCTGACACCACACTCCGAGGGCCCTCAGAGTTAGCTTCATTGAGTGAGCTTGATAACAACACTCCCAATAGAGTGAACAGCAGTACGATATCCTGGATCTTCTTATAAGCCACATCCTGAATTCAAAATTAGAAAAAAAAAAAAGATTTGTCACTTATCTATTGGTAGACACATTACCCCCATAATGAAAAGGTGAAAACATGTTTATAGGTATTTTTGCTATTTTATTGAAAATGAGAAATATCTCATTTACATATGTATTCACAACAAATGTTGGAATCACATTTGGCAGTGATTACAGAGTCTTTCTGGACAGGTCTCTAAGAACTTGCACACCTGGATTGTACAATATTTGCCCATTATATTATTTTTGGGATTCTTCAAACTCTGTCAAATTGGTTGTTGATCATTGCTAGACAACCATTTTCAAGTCTCGCTATAGATTTTCAAGCAGATTTAAGTCAAAACTGTATCTTGACCACTCAGAGATATTCACTGTCTTCTTGGTAAGAGACTCCAGTGTAGATTTGGCCTGGTGTATGATGTTATTTAGTTAATTAATAACTTCCCCATGCTTTTTTCTATCCATGTACCAATAGGTGCCCTTCTTTGCGAGGCATTGGAAAACCTCACTGGTCTCTGTGGTTGAATCTTTGTTTGAAATTCACTGCTCGACTGAGGGACCTTACAGATAATTGTATGTGTGGGGTACAGAGATGAGGTTGTCATGTAAGAATCTATTATTACAAACAGAGTGAGTCCATGCAACTTATTATGTGACTTAATAAGGACATTTTCACTCCTGAACTTATTTAGGCTTGTCATAACAAAGGTGTTGAATACTTATTGACTCAGGACATTTCAGTTGTTCATTTTTTATTAATTTGTGAAGAAAAAAAGAAAATAAACATATTTCCACTTGGACATTATGGGGAATTGTGTGTAGGCCAGTGACTAATCTCAATTGAATCCATTTAATTTCAGGCTGTAACACAATAACATTTGGAAAAATTAGAGGGGTGTGAATAATTTCTGAAGGCACTGTAAATATTTTGTTCTAGAGTTCGTGAAGCAGCTGATAATACTGTCCACTGCTGATGCTGAAACTTCGGATCTTCTGAATATTGATTTACTATTTTCCATTGGAGTGAAAGTTGCAGTCTTGTTTGAATATCCTTGAGACAGTTCCTTGACAGAGTCTACAAGGACATGTTTAACCTCTTACATCTATGGGGGCGCTATTTCATTTTTGGATGAAAAACGTTCCCGTTTTAAACAAGATATTTTGTCACAAAAAGATGCTCGACTATGCATATAATTGATAGCATTCGAAAGAAAACACTCTGACGTGTCCAGAAATACCAAGATATTCTCTGTGCGTGCCCTAGAACGTGAGCTTCAGGCAAAACCAAGATGAGATGGCATCCAGGAAATGACAAGGATTTTTGAGGCTCTGTTTTCCATTGTCTCCTTATATGGCTGTGAATGCGAGAGGAATGAGCCTGCCCTTTCTGTCGTTTCCCCAAGGTGTCTGCAGCATTGTGACGTATTTGTAGGCAGATCATTGGAAGATTGACCATAAGAGACCACATTTACCAGGTGTCCGCCTGGTGTCCTGCGCCGAAATTGGTGCGCAAAAGTCACCTGCCAGTATTTTTACATGGGATACAGAGAGGAAAGCAAGCTTCCACGAACTGCATATCAATGAAGAGATATGTGAAAAAACACCTTGAGGATTGATTCCAAACGTTTGCCATGTTTCGGTCGATATTATGTAGTTAATCCGGAAAAATGTTTTACGTTGTAGGTGACTGAATTTTCGGTTCGTTAGCCAGACGCAATGTAGAAAACGGAACGATTTCTCCTACACACAGACGCTTTCAGGAAAAACTGCGCATTTGGTATGTAACTGAGAGTCTCCTCATTGAAAACATCAGAAGCTCTTCAAAGGTAAATGATTTTATTTATTTGGTTATCTGGTTTTTGTGAAAATGTTGCGTGCTAAATGCTACTCAAAATGCTATGCTAGCTTTGCATACTCTTACACAAATTAGTCAATTTCTATGGTTCAAAAGCATATTTTGAAAATCTGAGATGACAGTGTTGTTAAGAAAAGGCTAAGCTTGAGAGCAGACGCATTATTTTCATTTTATTTGCGATTTTCAGAAATCGTTAACATTGCGTTATGCTAATGAGCCTGAGGCTTTAGTCACAAACCCGGATCCGGGATGGGGAGTTTCAAGAAGTTAATAGTGGCGGATATAAAATTAAAGTCTTGAGTTAGAATCCCATTAACTTTTATTTTGGCATGGTTTTTGGACTTTTCAGCTTCTCTCCTTGTTTGTTTGTTGAGGTTTTCCCAAATCAAAAATCAGACAACATTTTCAATAACACAATGAGGTCTACCAAACAAAAACCTGATGGAAAATAATTTAATATAATGCTGTAAGTACAGGAAAAGTTTGCTCAGTGGGAAATCAATATCCAACAAGTCAAAGACAACTGTGTTGAATTTGGACTTTGTGACAGCACCGACAGACCGTCATGACTCCTACTGAAGTTGGCTCCCCTTCCTGTTCGGGTGGCGCTCGGCGGTCGTCATCACCGGCCTACTAGCTGCCACTGATTTCTTTTCCCCATTTTCTGTTTATTAGTTGCACCTGTGTTTAGTTTAGGATAATTGGTTGGGCTTTATTTACCAGCCGGCCCGCCTGCTGGTTGTGCGGGATTATTTTCAGTGTATGTGTGTACACGGCTGTAGGTCATGGTTGTCTCTGTGTTTTGTGTTTGCTGGACTGTTTAAGTTCCCCGTGTCTGGGGCATTTAAAATCAAATCAAATCAAATGTATTGATATAGCCCTTCGTACATCAGCTGATATCTCAAAGTGCTGTACAGAAACCCAGCCTAAAACCCCAAACAGCAAGCAATGCAGGTGTAGAAGCATGGTGGCTCGGAAAAACTCCCTAGAAAGGCCAAAACCTACGAAGAAACCTAGAGAAGAACCAGGCTATATGGGGTGGCCAGTCCTCTTCGGGCTGTGCCGGGTTGAGATTATTACAGAACATGGCCAAGATGTTCAAATGTTCATAAATGACCAGCATGGTCAAATAATAATAATCACAGGCAGAACAGTTGAAACTGGAGCAGCAGCACGGCCAGGTGGACTGGGGACAGCAAGGAGTTATCATGTCAGGTCGTCCTGATGCATGGTCCTAGGGCTCAGGTCCTCCAAGAGAGAGAAAGAAAGAGAGAAAGAGAGAATTAGAGAGAGCTTACTTAAATTCACACAGGACACCGGATAGGACAGGAGAAGTACTCCAGATATAACAAACTGACCCTAGCCCCCCGACACAAACTACTGCAGCATAAATACTGGAGGCTGATACAGGAGGGGTCAGGAGACACTGTGGCCCCATCCGATGACACGCCCGGACAGGGCAAAACTGGAAGGATTTAACCCCAACCACTTTGCCAAAGCACAGCCCACACACCACTAGAGGGATATCTTCAACCACCAACTTACCATCCTGAGACAAGGCCGAGTATAGCCCACAAAGATCTCCGCCACGGCACTACCCAAGGGGTGCTCCAACCCAGATAGGAAGATCACATCAGTGACTCAACCCTCTCAAGTGACGCACCCCTCCTAGGGACGGAATGAAAGAGCCCTAGTAAGCCAGTGACTCGGCCCCTGTAATAGGGTTAGAATTCCAGTGGAAAATGGGAGAATTCTTCTTGTCCGTTCTTCATGATGCTCTCTGCGCTTTTAATGGACCTCTGAGACTATCACAGTGCAGGTGCATTTATACAGAGACTTGATTACACACAGGTGGATTGTATTTATCATCATTAGTCATTTAGGTCAACATTGGATCATTCAGAGATCCTCACTGAACTTCTGGAGAGAGTTTGCTGCACTGAAAGTAAAGGGGCTGAATAATTTTGCACGCCCAATTTTTCATTTTTTGATTCGTTAAAAAAGTTTGAAATATCCAATAAATGTCGTTCCACTTCATGATTGTGTCCCACTTGTTGTTGATTCTTCACAAAAAAATACAGTTTTATATCTTTATGTTTGAAGCCTGAAATGTGGCAAAAGGTCGCAAAGTTCAAGGGGGCCGAATACTTTCGCAAGGCACTGTAGAAGTGACAAAAGCATGGATTAATTTTTCTGCATAATTTTTGGACAGAAAGTTTCTGATTTTTGCAATGTTACATAGATGGAAAAAAGCTGTCCTTGAAACAGTCTTGATATGTTCTTCAAAGGAGAGGGTCAGGGTCCAGAGTAACGACGAGGTCCTTCAGTTTTATTTGAGACGACTGTACAACCATTAAGATTAATTGTCAGATTCAACAAGCATCTCTGTTTTCTCCGAGTTTAAAAGTAGAAAGTTTGCAGCCATCCACTTCCTTATGTCTGAAACACATTCTTCTAGCGAGGGCAATTTTGGGGCTTCACCATGTTTCATTGAAATGTACAGCTGTGGTCATCCGCATAGCAGTGAAAGTTAACATTGTGTTTTCGAATGACATCCCCAAGAGGTAAAATATACAGTGAAAACAATAGTGGTCCTAAAACGGAACCTTGAGGAACACTGAAATTTACAGTTGATTTGTCAGAGGACAAACCATTTCACAGAGACAAACTGATATCTTTCCGACAGATAAAATCTAAACCAGGCCAGAACTTGTCCGTGTAGACCAATTTGGGTTTCCAATCTCTCCAAAAGAATGTGATGATCAATGGTATCAAAAGCAGCACTAAGGTCTAGGAGCACGAGGACAGATGCAGAGCCTCGGTCTGATGCCATTAAAAGGTAATTTACCACCTTCACCAGTGCAGTCTCAGTATCTAAAAGGGTCTAAAACCAGACTGAAGCATTTCGTATACATTGTTTGTCTTCAGGAAGGTAGTGAGTTGCTGCGCAACAGCCTTTTCCCAAAATTTTGAGAGGAATGGAAGATTCAATAATTTTTTATATTTTCTGGGTCAAAGTTTGGCTTTTTCAAGAGAGGCTTTATTACTGCCACTTTTAGTGCGTTTGGTACACCTCCGATGGATAGAGAGCCGTTCATTATGTTCAACATAGGAGGGCGAAGCACAGGAAGCAGCTCTTTCAGTAGTTTAGTAGGAATAGGGTCCAGTATGCAGCTTGAAGGTTTAGAGGCCATGATTATTTTCATCATTGTGTCAAGAGATATAGCACTAAAACACTTGAGTCTCTCTTGATCCTAGGTTCTGTCAGAGTTGTGCAGACTCAGGACAACTGAGCTTTGAAGGAATACGCAGATTTAAAGAGGAGTCCGTAATTTGCTTTCTAATAATCATGATCTTTTCCTCAAAGAAGTTCATGAATTTATTATTGCTGAAGTAAAAGCCATCTTCTCTTGGGGAATGCTGCTTTTTAGTTAGCTTTGTGACAGTATCAAATAGGAATTTCAGATTGTTCTTATTTTCATCAATTAAGTTGGAAAAATAGGATGATCGAGCAGCAGTAAGGGCTCTTCTATACTGCATGGTACTGTCTTTCCAAGCTAGTCGGAAGACATCCAGTTTGGTGTGGCGCCATTTCCATTCCAATTTTCTGGAAGCTTATTTAGAGCTCGGGTATTTTATGTATACCAGGGAGCTAGTTTCTTATGAGAACTGTTTTTATTTTTTAGTAGTGCAACTGCATCAAAGGTATTGCGCAAGGTTAAATTGAGTTCCTCAGTTAGGTGGTTAACTGATTTATGTCCTCTGGAGTCCTTGGGTAGACAGAGGGAGTCTGGAAGGACATCAAGGAATCTTTGTGTTGTCTGTGAATTTATAGCACGACTTTTGATGTTCCTTGGTTTGGGTCTGAGCAGATTATTTGTTGCAATTGCAAACATAATAAAATGGTGGTCCGATAGTCCAGGATTGTGATGAAAAACATTAAGATCCACAACATTTATTCCATGGGACAAAACTAGGTCCAGAGTATGACTGTGACCGTGAGTAGGTCCAGAGACATGTTGGACAAAACCCACTGAGTCGATGATGGCTCTGAAAGCCTTTTGGAGTGGGTCTGTGGACTTTTTATGTGAATATTAAAGTTTGGGTTAGCATCAATTCACCATTGTGGTGCAATTAAAAGTAGCGCTACCCTGAACCCTATGCTTCCTGTGCCTGACTTCTTCCTCCACTACTCCCCGGGCATTACACAGACACTATTTTCTGGGTGGAAATTGGTTAAAGGGACAATCAGCAGTTGCTATATACATTTTTGACTCATTAATGAATGATATGTACACATTGATTCTTGCCTCATGCCACTGTTGTAACCCATAAGAACCCAAAATACAAGCTTGATTTAATCCAATGTTTGGAAAAGAAGTACATGTAAACAAACAACTATATAGCCTCAAAATATTGCTACAACTATAATTTTAATTTAATGTATGGTCAGTGCTCGCATAACAGAGCACTGTCTATGATTTTGAGAGTGGTTACATTTCTACAGACTGTTGTCTCTGCTACCACAAGACAAGCAGTGACAATGCGCCAAGTCTTGAACCAACAGGACCCTGAACAGCTTCTACCCCCGAGGCATAAGACTACAAAATAGCTAGCTAAAAAGTTAACCAAATAGCTAACTGGACTATCTCCATTGAACATTTTTGCACTCATTACATATGTTGCTGCTACTGTTGATTATTTGTCACATTATTCCTGGTTATATTTTATCCCAAGATGGTGTAGCAGTCGGTAACAGTCAGACGTCTTTGTCTTTGTCTTGTCGTGTCCTGTGTATATATATTTTTTCTCTGTTTATATTTAATATATTTTTATTTATTTTTAAATACTCTCCTGCAACCCACCTCACCCAATGTGGTATTAGTCTGCTATTTTCTATACTTTAGAACAGGATCCCCCAACAGAAGCTAGCCAGCTACTAGCTAGTAGTCGGTTAGCCACTGCTAGCGGTCATCAGCTAACCTCAGCCAGGATAACTCCTGCCAGTGTGCACAGCGCTATTCAACACAAAGCATATCAGACTGCTTCCTCTCTACCACATCTCCGGATTCCTACCTCAAGCTCTGAACCTTTTCACCTGGATCATCGCAGCTGGCTAGCTGCTATCCGAGTGGATACTCCTGGCTAACGTCTCTGTCCCGAAGCAAGCAGTAGTTAGCCTGGAGCTAGCCTCGTGTTAGGCCCATCTCCCAGCAAGCTGAAGAGATTCATCAGCCACTCCTTGGGCTACAATAACTTTTTGCCATTTGGCCTGGACCCCTTTAACTGCCAACACGGAGCCCTGCTGATCCATCACGACTGATCTACCGACGTAATCCACCCGAGGAGGTTTCAACAGGCTCCTCCATCATTACGTCCTCTGAAGGCCTGTCTGCTAGCCTGCTAGCTGCGGCCCGCTACGGATCATTGCAGCTAGCTAGCTACTATCCGAATGGCTACTCCTGGCTAACGTCCCTGTCCTGAAGCAAGCACCAGTTAGCCAGTGTTTTACTTGCTATATTGTATTTACTTTGCCACCATGGCCTTTTTTTGCCTTTACCTCCCTTATCTCACAGGACGGGATGAAGCTAAGGAGGTGTGGCAGGGCAAACAGGATTCCTCGTTGGACCAGGGGGAGATGAGACTCCCCTGATGACCGACTGAGGAACTTGTTCCAGAAAAAACATGGAGGAGGACACCTGGAGGGGCTTTGAAAGTGACCCAGCGGGATCCGGATCTAACCAGACCCCGTCCTGAGTTAAGTCAACGATCTCCAGAGGGATCAGTTACGCTAGGTGTTTCAGGAGTCATCGAGAGAGTGCACCCAGAGGGGGTTTGGCACGGAGTCATGTGACTCCAACCAGGAGCGCACCCTCCCCCACCCCAACACGCACAACTTCACCCTGTCGGATGAGCTAATGGGTCAATTCGGAACAGCCAAACACTGGGATCCTGACCTTCGGCAGGCTATGCGGAAAGTGAAGAGGATAGATGGGAGTGTCAGCTCGGAAGGTGGCCAAACTTAGAGGGGTAGAACAGGAACTGTTATTGGTGCCCCGTTCACACAGAGATGTTGTGTTACACATGGCCTATACATATGTACTAGGGGTCACCTTGCCAGGGAGAAGACCACCAAATGGTTGCTGGGGCATTTCTATTGGCTGAAGATTACTCAAGATTTCGCTAAGTATGCAAATCTTATGACTCCTGCCAATGTTATGGTCCCAAGCGAATATACCGTAACCCTCTTATTCCTTTCCCAATTACAGAGACCCCATTTCAGAGGATAGCCATGGACCTGGTGGGACCCCTGCCATGTTCAGTACGTGGAGATGAGTTCATCTTGGTGGTGGTGGACTATGTGACGAAGTTCCCAGAGGCTATTCCCCTGAGGTCGATAGCAACAAAAGCCAAAGTGAAAGATCTGTATCTCATGTCATCCCGAGTGGGACTCCCGACCATCATTCATGACCGACCATGTTACACCATTCATGTCCAGACTGATGAAGGACCTGTGTCAGTTATACCTGGTCAAACAAATAAGGACCAGTGTGAATGGATGAATAAAACCATCAAAAGCATGCTACGCAGGGTGGTGGACCGTGACAGGAATAATTGGGATATGATGTTGCCCCTCCTCATATTCGCGCTTTGGGAGGTCCCCCAGGCATCCACTGTCTTCTCGCCTTTGGAGCTGCTCTATGGGTGGCCATGTCGCGTCATCCTTGACTTGACCAAGGATGCCTGGGAGAACAAACCCTGCCTGTACCGTTCCCTCATCAAACACGTCACATTCGTGAAGGACTGAATAGCAGCAATATGGCCAATGGTGAGGGAACATGGCCAAAGCGCAGGAAACCCAATCCTGGTCGTACAATAGAACAGCCCAGCCACGACAGTTACACCCAGGAAAGAAGGTACTCCCTCATCTCCACACCAGATCACAGGCTCCTGGCTCAGTGGCAGGGCCCATATGTGGTGACAGAGCATGTCTCTCCAGTCAACTGCAGGGTGAGTCAGCCAGGACGATGGCGATCATCAACCTGTTGAAAGCATATGTGGAACGAGAGGCACAGGTGCTAATGAGGCACCACTCACCACTCTTACGGCTGTTGGACAACCTTGAAAACGTATATTCCTGGCCTAGAGCATGTTCTCTGTCAAGATAAGCCAATATTATGAGTTCCTAGTAAGCCAAACTGGTAGGCCTGAAATTAAACTGACGCCTAGCCTGGAGCACAACATTTAGACATTTTGTTATGCATGTTGAAGTGGATAGAATCCATCATGATCATAACAGTCTTATCTGAAAGACCTTATAGTCTTGTGTTCTTTAATGTGATAACAGAGGCTGTGATCATGGAGTGTTGTGGTCTTCAAAAGCCCATTATATACTTGGAACATGGTAAATAAAGACAGTGGTGAAGTTAATTCCTTTATTTATTTACCATTTTCTTTAACTTAACAAGTTTTTGGTTTACTGAGAACTAATGAATGGTATCTGTGTATCTTGGAACAGAACATGCAGTTAAACCAGGTTGTCCGGGCCAGAACACGCTCTAGGCCAGGTATTGAATTTGCATCATACATCAGATCCTGCATCTACCGTATATCAGCAAGTTAAACATAATTATTTTCTAAGGCAATTTTCAACAATTCCAAGGACTGTTTACTCAGCAACATGGCAGCACATAACTCTATACACACTAGGGATTAATCCCAGAAACCGTGATCCTGAGATTTCCTGTGAAAAAGTATAATTTCTGCAAAAGTAATTGAGGAAATAGACATTTCCAACATTGATCAATATGATGTTACACCGACAATAGAGAGAGCACGGGATTGCCATGTTAATAAGCAGTCTCTCAATCACATGAAAGGTGCTATGCATAACACTTTTAGGTAATTTCCTCCCAGCTGCCCACTGCACTGAGGCTAGGTAACACGGTCACCACCGATAAATCCGTGATAATCGAAAACTTCAACAAGCATTTCTCAACGGCTGGCCATGCCTTCCTCCTGGCTACTCCAACCTCGGCCAACAGCTCCCCCCCCCCAGATGGCAAATGTTCTGAAAGAGCTGCAAAACCTGGACCCATACAAATCAGCTGGGCTTGACAATCTGGACCCTCTATTTCTGAAACTGTCCGCCGCCATTGTTGCAACCCCTATTACCAGCCTGTTCAACCTTTACTCTGTATCATCTGAGATCCCCAAGGATTGGAAAGCTGCCGCGGTCATCCCCCTCTTCAAAGGGGGAGACACCCTGGACCCAAACTGTTACAGACCTATATCCATCCTGCCCTGCCTATCTAAGGTTTTCGAAAGCCACGTCAACAAACAGATTACCGACCATTTCGAATCCCAATATACCTTCTCTGCTATGCAATCTGGTTTCAGAGCTGGTCATGGGTGCACCTCAGCCACGGTCAAGGTACTAAACGATATCATAACCGCCATCGATAAAAGACAGTACTGTGCATCCGTCTTCATCGACCTGGCCAAGGCTTTCGACACTGTCAATTACCATATTCTTATCGGCAGACTCAGTAGCCTCGGTTTTCAAATGACTGCCTTGCCTGGTTCACCAACTACTTTGCAGACAGAGTTCAGTGTGTCAAATCGGAGGGCATGTTGTCTGGTCCTCTGGCAGTCTCTATGGGGGTACCACAGGGTTCAATTCTCGGGCCGACTCTTTTCTCTGTATATATCAATGATGTTGCTCTTGCTGCGGGTGATTCCCTGATTCACCTCTACGCAGACGACACCATTCTGTATACTTCTGACCCTTCCTTGGACACTGTGCTATCTAACCTCCAAACGAGCTTCAATGCCATACAACACTCCTTCCGTGGCCTCCAACTGCTCTTAAACGCTAGTAAAACCAAATGCATGCGTTTCAACCGTTCGCTGCCTGCACCCACACGTCCGACTAGCATCACCACCCTGGATGGTTCCGACCTAGAATATGTGAACATCTTTAAGCAAGGGGACACGTCTGGCACTGCAGGATTTGAGTCCCTGGCGGCGTAGTGTGTTACTGATGGTAGGCTTTGTTACTTTGGTCCCAGCTCTCTGCAGGTCATTCACTAGGTCCCCCGTGTGGTTCTGGGATTTTTGCTCACCGTTCTTGTGATCATTTTGACCCCACGAGGTAGGATCTTGCGTGGAGCCCCAGATCGAGGGAGATTATCAGTAGTCTTGTATGTCTTCCATTTCCTAATAATTGCTCCCACAGTTGATTTCTTCAAAGCAAGCTGCTTACATATTGCAGATTCAGTCTTCCCAGCCTGGTGCAGGTCTACAATTTTGTTTCTGGTGTCCTTTGACAGCTCTTTGGCCTTGGCCATAGTGGAGTTTGGAGTGTGACTGTTTGAGGTTGTGGACAGTTGTCTTTAATACTGATAACAAGTTCATATTTTTAAGTGGGAGAACTTACACAATTGGTGGCTGACTAAATACTTTTTGCCCCACTGTAAATACAGTAATCATGGCATTTGCTCCACCACTGGATTACTGAACTCTGCCTGTCCCTGAACCTGCCTACCATCCTGTACCTTTGCTCCTACTCTGGATTATCGTCCCCTGCCTGCTATTGTTACTTCACACAGACTGCACTTAGGTCTTACCTTGAACCCTGAGAGAGAGAATCTGGCCGCACGTTTTAATTCATGGGCAATAAAGATAAAACACCAGGTAAAAAACACTTTTGTCATTTTACATTCTGAACTCCACACATATTAGGAATGTGACCAAAATTGATTTTTAACACCTGAGGAACATTGCCAAGGTGCGGACATTTCTATCTCAGGCTGATACAGAGAGACTCATTATTTTATTTCAATGCTCTCCTGTCTGGTCTACCCAAGAAAGCCATTGGACAACTGCAAAACATGCAGAATGCTGCAATACGAGTACTGAAAAGACCAGACGGAGAGCACACATTACATCGGTTTTAAAGTCTCTGCACTGGCTTTCTGTGAGTTTTAGATTACATGTTTTAAATAATTCTATTCGTTTTTAAACTAATCCACAATTTTTCACCCCAATGCATGTCAAACATGCTTTTGAGTTATGCCCCCAGTAGGTCCCGCAGGTCATCTGGAACTGGCCTTTCTAACTATCCCAAAGCCTCGGACCAAGAGTCACAGAGAGACAGCCTTTAGTTACTATGCCCAAAGCCTATGAAATAGCCTGCCATAGAACCTGAGGGGGCTGAAACTGTGGACATACTTAAAAGAGATCTTAAAACACACCTTTGTAGCTTTTTTAGTCTCAGTTTTATTGTTATTCTTTTTTTTTTAATTTCTGTTTTTATTTTCATTGTTTTTATTTGTAATTTTTTCTATGAATTGTGTTGCATTCATGTCTGAAATGTGCGATATAAATCAAGCTTGATTTCATTTGGTTAGACACATTCAGATACTCATCCAGATTACTTTTGTGGGGATGGGAGAGATTCTCAGAATATTGTGGACAGGTTATTGGGACAGTATTACGCCCAGTCTTAAATAATTGGATAACAACAGTAGGCTGTAAATGATGAGAGTTTACAACTATTGACTATAAAAGTGTGCTGTTTTCTGTTGTTTTATACAGCTTGTGTCATAAGGAGAGGTTCAAGGCAGTTTGGATTCATTTGCATACAGGGATGAGCCCAGGAATCTGGTGACAATGTGGAGGCAGTGGGCAGATAAGAAACATATTTTATGACCATGTGTAGACACAACAAATCCCAATCAAATAGTGATGATGGCAACCACATGTTAATGGAAGGTTTAACCATTGCTTCTGTGCTCTCTGCTGTACTTTTTGGCATGTTTGGACATTACCTATGTCACTGTCCTTCAATAATCCAAAATGTAAATGATGATCTATGTGTTTAATATACAGTACATTAACATATCAGATTTTTTTTCCTTCAATAAATGTAAAGAAATACAGTGTATTAATAGATACATAGAGGACATTCGTATAGGTTGGGAGTGATCAGCCAGTGATCAAAGAGCATTCTCTTCTTCAAAATGGTTTGCCTATGGTTTGAAAATGGCTGAGGGCAACATCACTGGCATCCACTGGTCACAATGAATGACAACAAATATTTGAGTCCGTGTATGAAGACCATGACCAGACCAAGACCAGTTTAAATAGAGAAAAACAAGATCTAGACCGAGACACAGACCAACAAAAGACTAAGGTCTTGCCTGAGATCCTGAGCCAAGACTAATATTTAAAATCAGGACATTGGTCCCAAGATCCAGACCCAGTGAGTTGAGACCATGATAAGTTAAAGACCGAATATATGTGGTCTCGAGTGGTCTCAGTTCCACTAGAGAAATAGAGTTATCTTGAGTATAGTATAGTATAGTATCGTATAGTAGAGTAGAGCAGTATATTTCAGTACAATATTTTACATTTAATTAGGATCCCCGTTAGCTTACGCCTTGATGTCAGCTAATCTTCCTGTGGTCAAATACAGGACTAAAAAGACATTACAAACAATTACAATTTACATCACCAAAATTGGTAACCTTTTACATTAAGTTGCCCCTATTTTTATGTAACTACACATTAAGTAATTGTAATAACAACATAGAAGTTATAGCTATTACTACACAATTACATAGCAATAGGGTTGTAGCAGTATCAGCTATTACACAATTGGAACAAGCAAAGTAATTACCGTAATTTCTGGACTATTAAGCGTACCTGATTATAAACCGCACCCACTGAATTAAAAAAATATGTATTTTGTACATAAATAAGCCGCACATGTCTATAAACCGCAGGTGCCTACCGGTACATTGAAACAAATTAACTTTACACAGCTTTTAAACAAAACACGGCTTGTAACAAAAATAAATAGGCTTTAACGAAACACAGCGTGTAACAAAAATGTAAAAAATAGCAGTAAACAGTAGCCTACCAAGAAAGTCATTGGTCACTATCTTCCTCTTCCTGTGCACTGAAACCACTGAAGTCATCTCCTTCGGTGTCTGAGTTGAATAGCCTCAGAATTGCTTCATCCGATGTTGGTTCGCTGCCCTCTTCAACACGCAGCAGTCCGGCCTTTCGAAACCCGTTGATGATAGTGGATTTTTTGACAATGCTCCACGCTGTCAGCAGCTCTATTTCTTTTCCAACAGCCAGATTGATCGCCTTCAACTTGAAAGCTGCATCATATGCATTTCTCCGTGTCTTTGCCATGATGAGGGTGACAAAATGACGACCGTAATCAGAATGATGGACGGTGCTCAGTTTTTTGGCGGAATGAATCTTGTGAAAGCGTGAAAAATCCGTAAATTAGCCACGTCATTGTATAAACCGCGAAGTTCAAAGCGTGGGAAAAAAGTAGCGGATTTTAGTCCGGAAATTACGGTACACATCCACTTGCTGAAGGTTATTCCACATGTGTAACTCCTGATGTTATTACACATTCTCTTGTTTCACTATGTAACTAATTCTCTTTCAATTATTCATTTCGATAGCTCACATGTGGGGGTTTGCTAGGACTGCTTACTCTCTCGGAAATGGCTATCAAAAGCGTCTGTTGGCGACAGACAGGTGGAGTGTCGAATGAGTTGAGACCCTCACTTCCATAAAAGAAGCTACTCTCCCACCCTCTGGTTATTCTCACTTCTCTTCATCACCAAGACTTTATCACTACTCTACCTCTCCTCATATCGACTGGATACCGGTTTTCCTGCTTAAAACCTGTTATGGCTGCAATCCCGATACCGGGATCGATATGACAACTACCAGTGAAAATAGAGGGCACCAAAATTCAAACCACAGAAATCTCATAATTACAATTTCTAAAACATACGTGTCTTATATCAATTTAAATATATTTTCTTTGTTAACTTCTTGCGTCGGGCAATCCCGGATCCGGGATTCTATTTATAGCCTCAAGCTCATTAGCATAACGCAACATTAACTATTCATGAAAATCGCAAATGAAATTAAATAAATATATTTGCTCGCAAGCTTAGACTTTTGTTAACAACACTGTCATCTCAGATTTTCAAAATATGCTTTTCAACCATAGCTAAACAAGCATTTGTGTAAGAGTGTTGATAGCTAGCATAGCTATAAGCCTAGAATTCATCCAGCAACATTTTCACAAAAACAAGAAAAGCATTCAAATAAAATCATTTTCCTTTGAAGAACTTCAGATGTTTTCAATGAGGAGACTCTCAGTTAGATAGCAAATGTTCAGTTTTTCAAAAAAATATTATTTGTGTAGGACAAATCGCTCCGTTTTGTTCACGTTTGGCTATGAAAAAAACCTGTATCCAGTTATAGCCTCAAGCTCATTAGCATAACGTAACGTTAACTATTTATGAAAATCACAAATGAAATGAAATGAATGTGCTAGCTCTCAAGCTTAGCCTTTTCTTAACAACACTGTCATCTCAGATTTTCAAAATATGCTTTTGAACCATAGCAAAACAAGCATTTGTGTAAGATTATTGATAGCTAGCGTAGCATTTAGCGTAGCATTTAGCGGGCAACATTTGCACAAAAACCAGAAAAGGATTCAAATAAAATCATTTACCTTTGAAGAACTTTGGATGTTTTCAATGAGGAGACTCTCAGTTACATAGCAAATGTTCAGTTTTTCCTGAAAGATTCTTTGTGTAGGAGAAATCGCTCCGTTTTGTACATCACGTTTGGGTACCAAAAAAAAATGAAAATTCAGTCATCAAAACGGCGAACTGTTTTCCAAATTAACTCCATAATATCGACTGAAACACGGCAAACGCTGTTTAGAATCAATCCTCACTGTGTTTTTCACATATCTCTTCATTGATATATCGTTCGTGGTAGTCTCCTTTCTCCGGTGAATCGCTTGGAAAAAGACGTGCAGTTGAAGATGACGCACCAATTTCGACGGAGGACACACCGGGCGGACCCCTGGCAAATGTAGTCTCTCTTATGGTCAATCTTCCAATGATATGCCTACAAATACGTCACAATGCTGCAGACACTGTCACGCCCTGGTCTATATTTATTTTGTTATCTTCATTTATTGAGTCAGGCCAGGGTGTGACATGGGTTTATTTGTAGTGTGTTTCGTCTTGGGGTTGTGTGGGGTGTATAGATTAGTCTATGGCTGCCTGAGGCGGTTCTCAATCAGAATCAGGTGATTATCGTTGTCTCTGATTGGGAACCATATTTAGGTAGCCTGGGTTTCACTGTGTGTTTGTGGGTGATTGTTCCTGTCTCTGTGTTTGTTGCACCAGTCAGGGATGTTTCGGTTTTCGACGTTTGTTGTTTTGTATTGTTCGTGTTCTTCAACATTAAAGATGTATCGAATGAACCACGTTGCATTTTGGTCCGATCCTTGTTCTACCTCTTCGTCAGAGGAGGAGTTGGAAGAAAGCCGTTACAGAATCACCCACCACAAACGGACCAAGCAACGTGTCAACGGGCAGGAGCCACAGGAGAAGCAACAAAGGCAGCAACAGCGGCGCAATGAGGAAAGGACATGGGAACAGTTTCTGGACTACACTACGTGGGAAGAAATAGACAGGTGGGCGGCCGACCCAGGAGGAGTGCCCGAGCCCGCCTGGGATTCGCTGGAGCAGTGCGAAGAGGGGTATAGAAGAATGGAGTTGTTGAAGCAAGCACGGCGGCGCGATAGGAAGCCCGGGAGTCAGCCCAAAAATTTATTGGGGGGATAACAGGGAGTATGGCTACGCCAGGTAGGAAGCCTGCGCAAACTCCCTGTGCTTACCGGGGGGCTAGAGAGACCGGGCAGGCACCGTGTTATGCTGTGGTGCGCACGGTGTCTCCAGTGCGGGTGCATAGCCCGGTGCATTCTATTCCAGCTCCGCGTATCAGCCAGGCTAGATTGAGCGTCGAGCCAAATGCCATGAAGCCGGCTCTACGCATCTGCTCCCCAGTGCGTCTCCTTGGGCCAGCTTACATGGCACCAGCCTTACGCTCGGTATCCCCGTTTCGCCTGCATAACCCAGTGTGGGCTATTCCACCATGCCGCACTGGCAGAGCGACCGGGAGTATTCAACCAGGTAAGGTTGGGCAGGCTCGGTGCTCAAGAGCTCCAGTGCGCCTGCACGGTCTGGTCTACCCAGTACCACCTCCACACCCCAGCCCTCCGGTGGCAGCTCCCCGCACCACCTCCACACCCCAGCCCTCCGGTGGCAGCTCCCCGCACCAGGCTTCCTGTGCGTGTCCTCGGCCCAGTACCATCAGTGCCAGCACCGCGCATCAGGCCTACAGTGCGCCTCGCCTCTCCTGCGCTGCCGGAGCCTCCCGCCTGTTTAGCGCTGCCAGAGCCTTCCGCCTCTACAGCGTTGCCGGAGTCTCCTGCCCGTTTAGCGCAGCCAGAGCTGCCAGTCTGCATGGAGCAGCCAGAGCTGCCTGTCTGCATGGAGCAGCCAGAGCTGCCAGTCTGCATGGAGCAGCCAGAGATGCCAGTCTGCATGGAGCAGCCAGAGCTGTCAGTCTGCATGGAGCAGCCAGAGCTGCCAGTCTGCATGGAGCTGCCAGTCTGCATGGAGCTGCCAGTCTGCATGGAGCTGCCAGTCTGCAAGGAGCTGCCAGTCTGAAAGGAGCTGCCAGTCTGCAAGGCTGCCAGAGCTGTTAGTCTGCATGGAGCAGCCAGAGCTGTCAATCTGCATGGAGCAGCCAGAGCCGCCAGTCAGCATGGAGCAGCCAGAGCCGTCAGTCAGCATGAAGCAGCCAGAGCCGTCAGTCTGCCAGGATCCGCCAGTCAGCCAGACTCTTCCAGATCTGCCAGTGAGCCAGACTCTTCCAGATCTGCCAGTCAGCCAGACTCTTCCACATCTGCCAGTCAGCCAGACTCTTCCACATCTGCCAGTCAGCCAGACTCTTCCAGATCTGCCAGTCAGCCAGACTCTTCCAGATCTGCCAGTCAGCCAGACTCTTCCAGATCTGCCAGTCAGCCAGACTCTTCCAGATCTGCCAGTCAGCCAGACTCTTCCAGATCTGCCAGTCAGCCAGACTCTTCCAGATCTGCCAGTCAGCCAGACTCTTCCAGATCTGCCAGTCAGCCAAACTCTTCCAGATCTGCCAGTCAACCAAACTCTTCCAGATCTGCCAGTCAACCAGACTCTTCCAGATCTGCTAGTCAACCAGACTCTTCCAGATCTGCTAGTCAACCAGACTCTTCCAGATCCGCTAGTCAGCCAGACTCTTCCAGATCCGCCAGTCAGCCAGGATCTGCCAGAACTGCCAGCCAGCCAGGATCTGCCGGATTCAACTGCCTGGCTGGGCTTCCTCTCAGTGCTGGGCTTCCTCTCAGTGCTGGGCTTCCTCTCAGTGCTGGGCTTCCTCTCAGTGCTGGGCTTCCTCTGTCCCGAGCTGCCCCTCTGTCCCGAGCTGCCCCTCTGTCCCGAGCTGCCCCTCTGTCCCGAGCTGCCCCTCAGTCCAGTGGGGTTCTGGGTGAGGACTACTAGGCCATGGTCGGCGGCGAGGGTGGACAATCCTAGGACGCGAGGAGGGGGGACTAAGACATTCATAGAGTGGGTTCCACGTCCCGAGCCGGAGCCGCCGCCATGGACAGGCGCCCACCCGGACCCTCCCTATTGTTTTGATGTGCGTCCGGGAGTCCGCACCTTAGGGGGGTTCTGTCACGCCCTGGTCTATATTTATTATGTTATCTTCATTTATTGAGTCAGGCCAAGGTGTGACATGGGTTTATTTGTCGTGTGTTTCGTCTTGGGGTTGTGTGGGGTGTATAGATTAGTCTATGGCTGCCTGATTATCGTTGTCTCTGATTGGGAACCATATTTAGGTAGCCTGGGTTTCACTGTGTGTTTGTGGGTGATTGTTCCTGTCTCTGTGTTTGTTGCACCAGTCAGGGATGTTTCGGTTTTCGACGTTTGTTGTTTTGTATTGTTCGTGTTCTTCAACATTAAAGATGTATCGAAAGAACCACGTTGCATTTTGGTCCGATCCTTGTTCTACCTCTTCGTCAGAGGAGGAGTTGGAAGAAAGCCGTTACAGACACCTTGGGGAAACGATAGATCGGGCAGGCTCATTCCTTGCGCAATCACAGCCATATAAGGAGACAATGATAAACAGAGCCTCAAAAATCCTACTCATTTCCGGGTTGAAGTTTCATCTTGGTTTTGCCTGTAGCATCTGTTCTGGGGCACTCACAGACAATATCTTTGCAGTTCTGGAAACGTCAGAGTGTTTTATTTCCAAAGCTATAAATTATATGCATAGTCAAGCATCTTTTTGTGACAAAATATTGTGCTTAAAACGGGCACGTCTTTTTATCCAAAAATGAAATAGCGCCCCCATAGATGTAACAGGTTAATTCCACCAAAGTTTCCGATTTCAAATAGGCTTATCAGCAAAAGCACTACAAACGATTATGTTAGGTCTCCACCAAACCACAATAAGCACAGCCATTTTCCAGCAAAATATAGCATTCAGAAAAAACAGAAATAAAGATAAAATTAAGCACTAACCTTGAATTATCTTCATCAGATGACACTCCTAGGACTTCATGTTACACAATACATGCATGTTTTGTTTGATAAAGTTCATATTTATATAAAAAAATCTGAGTTTACGTTAGATTCCCCATTTCCAAAAACAACAAGTGATTTTGCCGCATCATTCGACAGAAATACTCATCATTGTCACGTTCTGACCATAGTTCTTTTGTGTTTTCTTTGTTTTAGTGTTGGTCAGGACGTGAGCTGAGTGGACATTCTATGTTGTGTGTCTAGTTTTCCTGTTTCATAGTTTGGCCTGATATGGTTCTCAATCAGAGGCAGTCATTGTCTCTGATTGGGAACCATATTTAGGTAGCCTGTTTTGTGTTGGGTTTTGTGGGTGGTTGTCTTCTGTCTTTGTACCAGATAGGACTGTTTCTTTTTTTCACATTTGTTGTATTGGTATTTTGTAGTGTTGACATTTATGGTCTTTATTAAACATGTTGAACTCTAACCACGCTGCGCTTTGGTCCGATCCTTCGTCCACAGAAGAAAACTATTACAATCATAAATGTAGATGATAATATAGTTATACACATGGAAATATAGATATACCTCTCCTTAATGCAACCGCTGTGTCAGATTAAAAAAAAACTTTACAGAAAAAGAAATGCATGCAATAATCTGAGACGGAGCTCAATTTAAAAATGATAATCTACATCAGAAAGCACTCCAGGAATCCCAGGTCCACAATAAATGTTTGTTTTGTTCGAAAATGTCAGTTATTTTTGTCCAAATACCCTATTTTTTAGTGTTTGGTATACATATCCAAATGCTAATTCTGGTCAGCGTTATATCGGACAAAAACTTCAAAAAGTGATATTACCAGTCGAAGAAACATTTCACACTAAGTACAAAATCAATCTTTAAGATGTTTTTAACATATAGCTTCAATAGAGTTCCAACCGGAGTATTCCTTCTAGTCTTCGATAGCCATGGAACTCAAGTGGGTACCATGAGGAAAAAACTCAATCACAAAATGGCTGCTTGATGGACAGCTGATATATTCTGCTCTCATTCACTCCCACAACAACATAGAAGCCTCATTATAATTTCTATTGATGGTTGACATCTAGTGGAACCCCTAGGCAGTGCAACATCATTCATATCTCAAGGGGATTTCATTGGGGACTCACTTCCTGTTTTGATTTCTCCTCTGGATTTTGCTTGTCATGTGAGTTATGTTATACTCACAGACATCATTCAAACAGTTTTAGAAACTTTAGAGGGTTTTCTATCCAACATTAATAGTAATATACATATATTAGCAACTGAGACTGAGAAGTAGGCCGTTTACATTATTCATCCAAGCTACTCAATACTGCCCCCCAGCCATAAAAAGTTAAGTGCTTACAAGTGAACTATGGAGGATATCACTGTCGATAATAGGTCTTCAGGCCCTGTTGAGAGATTGAGTACTAACCGGAAGGTTTTTGTTAAGTGTAGAAATTCAGTGTCACTGCTAGCTATTGAGACTCAGTTAGGCCACGCTGCAAGGCTAGCTTATCTACCTCTAACCTCACTAGAATACCCTACCTACAACACAGTAGCATTCCTAGCTCCCTTCTCTTGTCTAGTTTAACCTACATTCACCCGTTGTTAACTAGACTGGCCGTCTCAGCCTATGGCTCTGACGGTCACGGGGGCATTCTATCTGAAGGCTAACTCTGCCCCCACACAGTTTCCTCCAGGCAGCGAGCTAGCTACGGCACACCTTGACCATAAAGTAGTTGCTAGCTAGCTAAAGTTACATGCAAATTAACTAAACTAGCATTACTACTGAAAATACGGTAACATTGCTCGCTTCCTTCTCTGGTGTAGTTTAACTTCTTGGTGACAGGGGGCAGTATTTTCACGTCCAGATGAAATGCATGCCCAAATTCAACTGCCTGTTACTCATCCCCAGAAGATAAGATATGCATATTATTAGTAGATTCGGATATAAAACACTCTGAAGTTTCTAAAACTGTTTGAATCATGTCTGTGAGTATAACAGAACTTATTTAGCAGACGAAACCCAGAGGACAAACCATTCAGATTTTCTTTTAGGTCACTGTCTTTTCAATGAGTTTTCAGGTTATTCCTTTGTGTAATGAAGAAGTACGGCCATCTTGAATGAGGGTCCCTTGAAGTGTACTGCTAGATAGAGGCGTGTGACCAGAAAGCATGCTTCAGTTTGTTTTCTTCCTGTCTTGAACACAGATCATCCTGTCATCAATTTTATCGATTATTTACGTAAAAAAATACCTAAGGTTGTATTACAAAAGTAGTTTGAAATGATTTGGCAAAGTTTACAGGTAACTTTTGAGATATTTTGTAGTCACGTTGAGCAATTTGGAACCGGTATTTTTCTGGATCAAACTCGCAAAATAAATGGACATTTTGGATATATATTGACGGAATTAATCAAACAAAAGGACCATTTGTGATGTTTATGGGACATATTGGAGTGCCAACAAAAGAAGCTCGTCAACGGTAAGGCATGAATTATATTTTTATTTCTGCGTTTTGTGTCGCCCCTGCAGGGTTGAAATATGCTTTCTCTCTTTGTTTACAGAGGTGCTATCCTCAGATAACAGCATCGTTATTTTCACTTCGTACGCCTTCCACTAGATGTCACCAGTCAATAGAACTTTGTCTGATGACTAATGTGAAGGGGGGTCGAATGACACAGGAAATAGTCACCACTGCCATGAGTTGACCATGCATTCACTATGCGCGTTCACAGGGGAAGCACCTGCGTTCCACCGGTCATCTGAAGTCATTCTAATTCTCAGGTTCGAACGTTATTCAAGACATATGTAAACAACATTCTAAAGATTGACTCAGTACATCGTTTGACATGTTTCTACTGACTGTTACTGAACTTTTGGACATTTCGTCACATTATAGTGGATGCGCTTTGTGACTTTGGAATTGTTTACCAAACGCGCTAACCAAAGTAGCTAATTGGACATAAATAACGTACATTTTCGAACAAATCAAGTATTTATTGTGGACCTGGGATTCCTAGGACTTCATGCTGATGAAGTTCATCAAAGGTAAGGAAACATTTATCATGTATTTTCTGGTTTCTTTTGACTCCAACATGGCGGCTAATTTGGCTTCTGTTCTGAGCACCGTCTCAGATTATTGCATGTGTTGCTTTTTACGTAAACTTTTTTGAAATCTGACACAGCGGTTGCATTAAGGAGAGGTATATCTATAATTCCATGTGTATAACTTGTATTATCATCTACATTTATGATGAGTATTTCTGTTGATACGATGTGGCTATGCAAAATCACTTGATGTTTTTGGAACAAGTGAATCTAATAAGCCAATGTAAACTCAGATTGTTTTATATAAATATGAACTTTATCAAACAAAACATGCATGTATTGTGTAACACGAAGTCCTATAGTGTCATATGATGAAGATAGTTCAAGGTTAGTGATTCATTTTATCTTTATTCCTGCATTTTGTGAATGCTATATTTCGCTGGAAAATGGCTGTGCTTATTGTGGTTTGGTGGAGATCTAACATAATCGTTTATAGTGCTTTCGCTGAAAAGCCTATTTGAAATTGCACACTTTGGTGGGATTAACAACGAGATTATTGTGGAACTAGGACTCCTTGCACTGCATTCTGATGAAAGATCATCAAAGGTAAGGGAATATTTATGATGTAATTTTGTATTTCTGTTGAATCCAACATGGCGGAGAAATATTGTTACGTCTTTTTCGTAACGTTTTTTATTTTTTATTTGACACAGCGGTTGCATTAAGAACAAGTGTATCTTTAATATATGTAAAACATGGATCTTTCATCAAAGTTTATGATGAGTATTTCTGTTATCTGGCATAGCTCTCTATAATTACTCCGGATATTTTGGAGGCATTTCTGAACATGGCGTCAATGTAAACCGAGATCTGTGGATATAAATATGCATATTATCGAACAAAACATAAATGTATTGTGTAACATCATGTCATATGAGTGTCATCTGATGAAGATTATCAAAGGTTAGTGATTCATTCTATCTCTAATTCTGCTTTTGTGAATATCTTTGGCTGGGAAAAATGGCTATGTGTTTTTTTGGATTTGGTGGTGATCTAACGTAAATGTATGTTGCGTTTTCGCTTTTAAACATTTTAAAAATCAGACACGATGGGTAGATTAACAAGATGTTTGTCTTTCATTTGCTGTATTGCACTTGTTAATGTGTGAAAGTTAAATATTTCCCAAAAATATTTTTGAATTCCCAACGCTGCCTTTTCAGTGGAATGTTGTGGGGGAAGGTGGCGCAAGCGGAACCCCTAGCCATAAAAAGTTTTAATTAACTTCTTATGGCCAGGTTGGACGGTAGCATCCCACCTGGCCAACTTCCGGTGAAATTGCAGAGCGCAAAATTCAAACTACAGAATTATAAATATTTAACTTTCATAAAATCACAAGTGTAATATATCAAAAATAAAGCTTAACTTCTTGTTAATCCAGCCACTGTGTCAGATTTCAAAAAGGCTTTACTGTGAAAGCACACCATGCGATTATGTGAGGACAGCGCCCCGTATACAAAAGCATGAAAAACATATTTCAGCCAGGCAGGTGCGCCACGAAAGTCAGAAATAGTGATATAATAAATGCCTTACCTTTGATGATCTTCTTCTGTTGGCACTCCAAAAGGTCCCAGATACATCACAAATGGTCATTTTGTTCAATAATGCCCTTCTTTATATCCATAAAAACTCAGTTTAGCTGGTGCGCTTCAGTCAATAATCCACCCAGTTTCCCTCCATCAAAATGCATACAAAATTAATCCCAAACGTTACTAATAATATTTTCCAAACAAGTCAAACAATGTATATAATCAAACCTTAGGTACCCTAATACGTAAATAAATTATACAATTTTAGACTGAAAATCGTTATTGTCTTTACCGGAGTAAAATACCAAAGAACGCGCTCTCTTCCACGCGCTTGGAAACACTACAGCCAAAATGGAAGCCACCTAGAAAAACTACAATTTCTGGCTCATTTTTCAAAAAACTAGCAAGAAACTCTTTCTAAAGACTGTTGACATCTGGTGGAAGCCCTAGGAACTGCAATCTGGGAGGATTTCGCCTCATAATAAAAGTGACAGCCATTGAAAACAGTGGAAGGCTGAATTTCTTTGGGGGGGTATGGTTTGTAATCGGGGTTTTGCCTGCCATATCAGTTCTGCTATACTCACAGACATACTTTTAATAGTTAGAAACTTTAATAGAAACTTTAGAGTGTTTTCTATCCAAATTATATGCATATCTTAGCTTCTGGGCCTGAGTAACAGGCAGTTTTCTTTGGGCTTGCTTTTCATCCGTACGTAAAAATACTGCCCCCTACCCAAGAGAGGTTAACTGCACTCTACTTTACTAATTTTTAACAAAATAACATTCATAGTTAAATATTTTCCCGAGAGACTCATCTCAATTTGCTTGCTGCTTGGCTAGATTAACAAATGTATTTACCACTTTCTTTATTCAGTTACCAGGTTTTTAGTTTCCTGAGAACTAATGATAGATATTGGCATATCATGTCACAGAACACGCTGTTGATTGACATTACAGTTACACCAGATTGTTCATGCCAGAAGACGCTCCAGGCCAATTATTGAATTTGCATCATACATCAGATCCTCCTTCTACAGGATATTGGCAAGTTAAACATAATTATTTTCTGCTATTTTCTGCTGAATTACAAGACAACATGGCAGCACACATAACACACTAGGGATTAATGCCAGAAACCGGGATCCTGAGGTTTCATAACCAAGCTCCCTCTCGTTTCCTGTGAAAATTGAACTTTCCCAAAAAATGGCCGATACACTGTTTCTGCAAAAGTAATTGAGGAAATAGACATTCGCAAAATTGATCCATAATATGTTCCACTGACAATCGAGAGAGCATGTGATTGCCATGTTGATAAGCAGTCTCTCAGTCACATGAAAGGTCCAATGAATAACATTTTCTGATAATACAAAACCTAGGAGGTTCATGGTTCTCACCCCTTCCATAGACTTACACAGTAATTATAGCAACTTCTAGGGGACGTCCTCCAACCTATTAGAGCTCTTGCAGTCATGAACTGACATGTTGTCTACCCAATCAAAGAATCAGAGAATCATTCAAGTACTGAAAGCAAAAGCTACAGCTATCTAGCACTGCAGTACATAAAATGTGGTGAGTGGTTGAGTCAAAGAGAGAGAATCACAGTGGTTGAACAGTTTTGAACAAATTAATTTCATTAAAAATGAAGTAGAAGCTCGAGAAAGAGAGAGATAGCTATATTTAGTTGTACTTTTACTTGTATTTCTAGTATCTATGTTGGCTATGAAAGTTATTTTTGCTTGTTCACAGACAGCTGATGTGTTCTGCACTGAAGTCCACAAGTGAAGGGCAAAATGTGAACGCATAGATAGTTGCAAGAAGGAATATAATGATTAAAGTGATCAGGCTGTTTTCCTTTCTTTTTTTAAGGGGTGGATCAGCTTCAGTATTGCATATAGATTGTGGCTTCTATCAATGTAAATGTCTGCATCATTTCAAATCCCCCATAGATTTTTTTAAATAAATAAATAATATATATATATATATATATATATATATATATATATATATATATATATATATATATATATACATGTATATTGTTTTTTAATATATGTTCCTTTATTTTTTCCCTACCCTACCACCCCTCCCTGAATTGGAGTGAACTAATGGATTAAGACACTTAATACTTATACTTCCAGCTTATGCACACACTAAATATATCAACAGCATTGGACGACAAATTGAGAAGGCTGATGTACATTTTTATGTGGATTACACTATTCTCTACTCGAGTAGCAGCAGTTTGGCTTTTGAAAAAGCTCACAACTTTTAACATCATTCAACACGATCCGTACGATCTGAAGCTTGTTCATAATTCCTCTAAAACAAATGCCTAGTATTTTCCAAAGCTAAACACTCTGAAACCATGTCATTACTACCTCGGATGGACATTCCATGGAACAAGTAATAACATTAAATTATTTTTGAGATCAGGTGGATGAGAAGTTGAGCTTCACACCCCATGTAGAGAACCTTGTTGGTAAAAGCAAGCTGCGTATTGGGCTTTACTACGGGCACAATTTTGTTTTTCCTTTGCCACCATAAAATAGATGATTCATTGTACTTTTCCATTTGTGTTGGACTATAGTAATACTATTTAAGTTCAAGCCTCAATAAATACACTGAAGGCTCTTGACTGTATCATGTGATGTCTACATTGCTGTCAGGTGGACATAGCTAGCAACACACAGGCTATAACACTGGTACATTCTTATATAGAAAGCCATTTTAGAAAAACTGTAATTTTATCTGTTCTCTATTAGCCCGAAATTAAAACACTTACAAGCTCAGATACCAATCTTGTTTTAAGCTAACAGTCCTGAACAAATGTACAGAGCTTGGAACAAAGTATTTTCACTAATCAGTCCCCTTGTATTGGAGTTCCCTCCAAGCCAACCTAAAGCTCCAGGGTCTGGTGTCCCTAGAGAAGTTCAAAGCACAAATAGATGAACAAGTTGTTGAGGCATTTTGTTGTTTCTAGTTGTTATCGATGTCACTAGTCGGCGTTGCCTTATTGATGCAAGGATGTTGTTTTACCTGAAGCATTTTGATACCATAGTGAGCCTGTCTTTTGACGTTTTGCATTCAGTTTTTTCTGACTTGTGTTGTGTACATGTACATTACTGACGTGCAGCTTTTATTATTGATATATCTTCGTCTGGTTCATGTCATGTGGCTGTTTGTCTGAAACTGATGGGTTGAGCCAACCAGACGAGCTAAATTACTTGTATGGTCGCTTCGAGGAAAGCAACACTGAAGCATGCATGAGCGCATGTTCCGGACGACTGTGATTACGCTCTCTTATAGCCGATGTGAGTAAGACCTTGAAACAGGTGGATTACCAGGACGGGTACTCCGAACGTGTGCTGACCACCTGGCAAGTGTCTTTACTGACATTTTCAACCTCTCCATGACTGAGTCTGTAATACCAACATGTTTCAAGCAGACAGCCATAACTGTGCCCAAGAACACCAAGGTAATCTGATAGTATGGTGCCAGGATAACAACATCTACCTCAACGTGATCAAGACAAAGGAGATGATTGTGGACGACAGGAAAAGGAGGGCCGAGCACGACCACATTCTCATCGACAGGGCTATAGTGGAGCAGGTTGAGAGCTTCAAGTTCTTTGGTGTCTACATCACCAACAAACTATGGTCCAAACACAACAAGACAGTTGTGAAGAAGGCACAACAATGCCTATTCCCCTTCAGGAGAATGAAAAGATTTGGCATGGGTCCTCAGATCCTCAAAAAGTTTTAAACAGCTGCACCATCGAGAACATCCTGATTGGTTGCATCACCGCCTGGTATGGCAACTGCTAGGCCTCCGACCACAAGTTGCTACAGGGGGTAGTGCATACAGCCCAGTACATCACTGGGGCCAAGCTTCCTGCCATCCAGGACATCTATACCATGCGGTGTCAGAGGAAGGCTCTAAAGATTTCCAAAGATTCCAGCCACCCTAGCTGTTTTTTTATTGTGCTCCTTAATTATTTGTTTGTTATCTATTTTTCGTCTTCATCTTTTTGTTTTTTGTCATTTTTTTACATCCATTTATTTTTTGTAAATACTTTCTTAACACTTATTTTTCTTAAAACGACATTGTTGGTTAAGGGCTCGTAAGTAAGCGTTTCACTGTAAGGTCTACCTACACCTGTTGTTTTCGGCCTATGTAACAAATACAATATGATTTGATGCTGCAGTCTTGTTCCAGGTCTCTCTTGAATATGAGATTTTTATTTTAACGAGACTAACCTGGTTAAATAAAGTTTCAATAAAATAAATAAAAGGTGTAATGATTGGATTCATAAATGTGTTATGAATGGATTATGGATACAACCTTAAAATAAAGTGCTACCACCATTTATAAATTCAAGTCTATCCAAGCTCCAGGTCACAAATTCAGTTGAAATAACTAGGAAACCATAATATTGACAGAAGTTTTGCCTGGAGGGAGGTCATAAACTTCAGGCTGTGCATGATTGCGGTTATAGCCATGGGAGTAATATCATTTTGCTTGTTAATCGGCTGTGAGAGGTGTGGGTGGGTGGGGCAGGTACAGCATCTGCAGAAAGAGTATAAAACAGGGCTGCAGAGGGCAGAGAGACGCCACATTACTACTGACGTCCAGAAGACATCATCCAGATAAACAGCCATCAATCAGACAGCATCGTCCAACTGAAAGAGGTATTTTTGTTTTCACTGAGAATCTTCTTTGCAAAGGTGTATAGGAGTGGGCAGGTGTATACAAGTGGACAGGTAGGAATGGATGGAGAGGTGTAGGGGTGTGTGTGTGTGTGTGTGTGTGTGTGTGTGTGTGTGTGTGTGTGTGTGTGTGTGTGTGTGTGTGTGTGTGTGTGTGTGTGTGTGTGTGTGTGTGTGTGCGTGTGTGCGTGTTAACAAGTTGTGCTCTATGTGCTTTAGTAAACGATGAAGATCCAGAGTATGTTACTGCTGTTCGCTCTAGTGGGTGTCCTGTTAGCAAGCTCCCTCAAAGAAGATAACTCTGAGGAAGGTATGTCTTGTTTGTAAATGTGTACTACTTTACTGCCCGGGTTTAATCTGATAAAATCTAGTAAAATGAAAAATATTTCTTCCTCAGCTCTCCTGCAGAAGGATGATGTAAAAAATGGAAAGACTGCCTTTTTGGCAAAGTTGGCTACTCTGAAGACCAGCCCCTCTGAAGATGAAGCAGCATGTGAGCTATCTATCTATCTATCTATCTATCTATCTATCTATCTATCTATCTATCTATCTATCTATCTATCTATCTATCTATCTATCTATCTATCTATCTATCTATCTATCTATCTATCTATCTATCTATCTATCTATCTATCTATCTGTCTGTCTGTCTGTCTGTCTGTCTGTCTGTCTGTCTGTCTGTCTGTCTGTCTGTCTGTCTGTCTGTCTGTCTGTCTGTCTGAGCAACAGTAAATTGTCAACGGGAGGTTAGCAGAGGGTGGTAGGAAATGCTGAGGGAGTAACATGGCTAACTCCATCTCTACAGTTAATTAGCATCATGTTCCGTAGAGGGAAAATATTTTTTAAATGGTTGTCAAATACTGGTCTTACAACAGTAAGTTTAAAAGGTAGTCACTTATAATTGTGATATGTTTTGAAAATGTTGTTGTCATTTTCAAATGTTTAGCTTTAAAAAAAGGTATTTTCCATAATGATGATTTAAAGCTGTATTCGACAGTTTGGGGCGAGCTTTGGAACGCAGCCAAGAACCTTGTTGGGTGAGAAGCGACCAGCATGGGGATGCCAAGGATCCTTTTCAGTCTCCATATGGAATCAGCTATCACCTCTGAAGTCATCACTAACATTACCTCAGTGAATCATTCCAACACCCACCCATCAATGATTGTCAAATAAACAACAGTAATACAGTTAATTGGTACTTTGGTACTGAGAAGAACTCATCAACATTCTGAAGAAAATATGTTTTATCCATAAACATGTACTTTATGTCCTGACACATGACAGTTGATTGGTCAAGTTAGTGGATAAATAATTGTATGGTTGTATGGTTGACTTGTCATATTGTGATCCTCCAATAAACTATCAAGCATAAGACATGTTTAGTCATTTTTTATTTATTTGACATGTTTAGCAGTTTTTCAATTACAGCATACATGTTTCATGATATAGTTTATTTCATGTTTCTATTCAGTGTGAACAATGTGAACTTGACCATAATACAGATGCAGTGCATGCAGAGCAAATTACATCAGATTACACTGAGCAGTAATAGTAGTACACATATCCACACACACACACTAGACGTACCGTCTTGAGAGTTAGCTTCGTTGAGTGAGCTTGATAACAGCAGTAACATATCCTGGATCTTCTAATAAGCTACATCCTGAATTCAAAATGGGGAAAAAACCTTTGTCACTTATCTACACACATTATCCCCACAATGACAAAGTGAAAACATGTTTATAGGTATTTTTTCTAATTTATTGAAAATGAAATACAGAAATATCTAATTTACATAAGTATTCACAACAAATGTTGGAATCACATTTGGCAGTGATTACAGAGTCTTTCTGGACAGGTCTCTAAGAACTTGCACACCTGGATTGTACAATATTTGTCCATTATATTATTTTCTTAATTCTTCAAGCTCTGTCAAATTGGTTGTTGATCATTGCTAGACAACCATTTTCAAGTCTCGCTATAGATTTTCAAGCAGATTTAAGTCAAAACTGTATCTCGGCCACTCAGGAATATTCACTGTCTTCTTGTTAAGCAACTCCAGTGTAGATTTGGCCTGGTGTTTGATGTCATTTCGTTATTTAATAACTTCCCCATGCTTTTTTTCTATCCATGTACCAATAGGTGCCCGTCTTTGCGAGGCATTGAAAAACCTCCCTGGTATCTGTGGTTGAATCTGTGTTTGAAATTCACTGCTCGACTGAGGGACCTTACAGATAATTGTATGTGCGGGGTACAGAGATGAGGTTGTCATGTAGGAATCTATTATTACAAACAGAGTGAGTCCATGCAACTTATTATGTGACTTAATAAGGACATTTTCACTCCTTAACTGATTTAGGCTTGTCATAACAAAGGTGTTGAATACTTATTGACTCAAGACATTTCAGTTGTTCATTTTCAAATTAATTTGTGGAAATTAAAAATAAAATAAAAAAACATTTCCACTTGGACATTATGGGGAACTGTGTGTAGGCCAGTGACTAATCTCAATTTAATCCATTTTAATTTCTGGCTGTAACACAATAACATTTGGAAATATTCGAGGGGTGTGAATAATTTCTGAACGCACTGTAAATATTTGTTCTAGAGTTCGTGAAGCAGCTGATAACACTGTCCACTGCTGATGCTGAAACTTCAGATATTCTGAATATTGATTTGCTATTTTCCATAGGAGTGAGAGTTGAGGTCTTGTTTGAAAATCCTTAAGACAGTTCCCTGACAGAGTCTACAAGGACATTTTTAATAATGGTGGATATAAAATTACAGTCTTAAGTTAGAATCCCATTAACTTTTAATTTGGGATGGTTTTTGGAGTTTTCAGCTTCTCTCCTTGTTTGTTTGTTGAGGTTTTCCCAAATACAGTACAGAAAAAGTTTTTCTCACTGGGAAATCAATATCCAACAAGTCAATGACAACTGTGTTGAATTTGGACTTTGTGACAGCACCTACAGACACTATTTCCTGGGTGGAAATTGGTTAAAGGGACAATGAGCAGTTGCTATATACATTTTTGACTATTTAATTAATGATATGTACACATTGATTCTTGCGTCATGCCACCTTTGTAACCCATAAGAACCCAAAATACAAGCTTGATTTAATCCAATGTTTGGAAAAGAAGTACATGTAAACAAACAACTATATAGCCTCAAAATATTGCTTACAACTATAATTTTAATATAATGTATGGTCAGTCCTCTCATCCATAGCTCTGTCTATGATTTGGAGAGTGGTTACATTTCTACAGACTGTTGTCTCTGCTACCATATGACAAGCAGTGACAATGCACCAAGTCTTGAACCAACAGGACCCTGAACAGCTTCTACTCCCAAGTCATAAGACTACAAAATAGCTAGTTAAAAAGTTAACCAAATAGCAAACTGGACTATCTGCATTGGACCATTTTGCACTAACTTTTTCACTCATTACATATGTTGCTGCTACTGTTGATTATTTGTCACATTATTCCTAGTTATATTTTTTTCCAAGAGGGGGTAGCAGTCAGACGTCTTTGTCTTTGTCTTGTCGTGTCCTGTGTATATATCTTTTTTTCTCTGTATATATTTAGTATATATTTTTATTTATTTTTAACCTCAATTTCTACATACTCTCCTGCAAACCACCTCACCCAATGTTGTATTAATCTGCTATTTTCTATACTTTAGAACCGGATCCCCCGACAGAAGCAAGCCAGCTAACTAGTTACTAGCTAGTAGTCGGTTAGCCACTGCTAGCGGTCAACAGCTAACCTCAGCCCGGAAAACTCCTGCCAGTCTGCACAGCGCTATTCAACCCAGAGCATATCGGACTGCTTCCTCTCCACCACATCTCCGGATTCCTACATCAAGCTCTGAACCTTTTCACCTGGATCATCGCAGCTAGCTAGCTGCTATCTGAGTGGCTACTCCTGGCTAACGTCTCTGTCCCGAAGCAAGCAGTAGTTAGCCTGGAGCTAGCCTAATGCTAGTCACCATCTCCCGGCAAGCTAAAGAGGTCCATCAGCCACTCATTGGGCTACAATACATTTTTTGACATTTGGCCTGGACCCCTTTAACTGTCAACACGGAGCCCCGCCGATCCATCACAACTGGTTTAGCGACGTAATCCTCCCGAGGAGGTTTCAACAGGCTCCTCTGTCGTTTCGTCCCCTGAAGGCCTGTCTGCTAGCCTGCTTGCTGTGGCCCGCTACCAGATCATTACGGCGGAAGGGTAGCCTAGTGATTAGAGCGTTGGACTAGTAACCGGAAGGTTGCAAGTTCAAATCCCCGAACTGACAAGGTACAAATCTGTCTTTCTGCCCCTGAACAGGCAGTTAACCCACTGTTCCTAGGCTGTCATTGAAAATAAGTATTTGTTCTTAGCTGACTTGCCTAGTTAAATAAAGGTAAAAAATAGCTAGCTAGCTGCTATCTGAGTGGCTACTCCTGGCTAACGTCCCTGTCCTGAAGCAAGCACCAGTTATCCTGGAGCTAGCCCAGAGCTAGGCCCACCTTCCGTCTAGCTGAAGATGTCCTTCAACCAATTCTGTGGGCTACAATACCTAGTTTGCCAAATGGGCTGGACCCTGAACCATCTGCAGATGTAACAGCCTGACTCTTCCATTGCGATGCTCCTCTAAGGCCCGCCTGCTGGCTACTCACTGGACCCTATGATCACTCGGCTATCCCTAATTTCAATATGCCTTGTCCATTGCTGTTTTAGTTTGTAATTATTGTCTTATTTCACTGTGGAGCCTCCAGCTCTGCTCAATATGCCTTAGCTAGCCCTTTTGATCCACCTCCTACACATGCGGTGACCTCACCTGGTTAAAATGGTGTCTCTAGAGACAAAACCTCTCTCATCGTCACTCAGTGCCTAGGTTAACCTCCAACGTTTTCACATCCTACCATCTGTACATTATGCCTTGAATCTATTCTTCTGCGCCCAGAAACCTGTTGCTTTTACTCTCTGTTCCGAACAAACTAGATGACCAGTTCTTATAGCATTTAGCCGTACCATTATCCTACTCTTCCTCTGTTCCTCTGGTGATGTAGAGGTTAATCCAGGCCCTGCAGCGCCGAGCTCCACTCCCATTCCCCAGACGCTCTCATTTGTTGACTTCTGTAACCATAAAAGCCTTGGTTTCATGCATGTCAACATCAGAAGCCTCCTCCCTAAGTTTGTTTAATTCACTGCTTTAGCACACTCTGCCAAACCAGATGTCCTAACCGTGTCTGAATCCTGGCTTAGGAAGGCCACCAAAAATCCTGAAATTTCCATCCCTAACTATAACATTTTCCGACAACATAGAACCGCCAAAGGGGGCCGAGTTGCAATCTAATACTACAGAGATAACCTGCAGAGTTCTGTCATACTATCCAGGTCTGTGCCCAAACAATTCGAGCTTCTACTTTTAAAAATCCACCTTTCCAGAAACAAGTCTCTCACCGTTGCCGAAGCCTCCCCCATTTCTCCTTCACCCAAATCCAGATAGCTAATGTTCTGAAAGAACTGCAAAATCTGGACCCCTACAAATCAGCTGGGCTAAACAATCTGGACCCTTTCTTTCTAAAATTATCCGCCACAATTGTTGCAACCCCTATTACTATCCTGTTCAACCTCTCGTATCATCTGAGATCTCAAAATACTGGAACGCTGCCACGGTCATCCCCATCTTCAAAGGGGAAGACACTCTAAGCCCAAATTGTTACAAACCTATATCTATCCTACCCTTCCTTTCTAAGGTCTTGAAAGCCAAGTTAACAAACGGATCACCGACCATTTTGAATCCCACCGTACCTGGTTTCCGAGCTGGTCATGGGTGCACCTCAGCCACGCTCAAGGTCCTAAACGATATCATAACCGCCATAGATAAAAGACAGTACCGACCTTGCCAAGGTTTTCGACTCTGCCGATCACCACATTCTTATCGGCAGCCTTCATTTCTAAAATGACTGCCTCACCCGGTTCACCAACAACTTCTCAGACAGAGTTCAGAGTGTCAAATCGGTGGGCCTGTTGTCCGGACCTCTGGCAGTCTCTTTGGGGGATCCACAGGTTCAAATCTCAGGTCGACTCTTTTCTCTGTATACACCAATGATGTCGCTCTTGCTGCTGGTGATTCTCTGATCCACCTCTACGCAGACAACACCATTCTGTATACTTCTGGCCTTTCTTTGGACACTGTGTTAACTAACCTCCAGATGAGCTTCAATGCCATACAACTCTCCTTCCATGGCCTCCAACTGCTCTGAAATGCAAGTTAAACTAAATGCATGCTCTTCAACCGATCTCTGCCCGCATATCACTACTCTGAACGGATCTGACATAGAATATGTGGACAACTACAAATACCTAGGTGTCTGGTTAGACTGTAAACTCTCCTGCCAGACTCACATTAAGCATCTCCAATCCAAAATGAAATCTTGAATCGGCATCCTATTTCGCAACAATGCATCCTTCACTCATTCTTCCAAACATACCTTCTTGAAACGGACTATCCTACCGATCCTTGACTTCGGTGATGTCATTTACAAAATAGCCTCCAACACTCTACTCAGCAAATTGAAGTGCCATCCGTTTTGTCACCAACGCCCCATATACTACCCACCACTGTGACCTGTATGCTCTCGTTGGCTGGCCCTCGCTTCATAATCATCGCTAAACCCACTGGATCCAGGTCATCTATAAGTCTTTGCTAGGTAAAGCCCCTCATTATCTCAGCTCACTGTTCACCATAGCAGCACCCACCCGTAGCATGTACTCCTGCAGGTATATTTCACTGGTCATCCCCAAAGCCAATTCCTTCTTTGGCCGCCTTTCCTTCCAGTTCTCTGCTGGCAATGACAGGAACGAATTGTAAAAATCACTGAAACTGGAGACTCATATCTGCCTCAATAACTTTAAGCACCAGCTGTCAGAGCAGCTTACAGATCATTGCACCTGTACATAGCCCATCTGTTAACAGCCCAACCAATTACCTCATCCCCATATTGTTATTTTTTTTTTGCTTCTTTGCACCACAGTATCTCTCCTTGCACATTCATCATCTGCACATCTATCACTCCAGTGTTTAATTGATTAATTTTAAATACTTCGCCACTACGGCCTATTTATTGCCTTACCGCCCTAATCTTACCTAGTTTGCACACACGGTATAAATCGTTTTTTTTCTATTGTGTTATTGACTGTACATTTGTTTATTCCAAATGTAACTCTGTGTTGTTAATTGTGTCGCACTCGTTTGCTTTATCTTGGCCAGGTCGAGGTTGTAAATGAGTACTTGTTCTCAACTGGCCTACCTGGTTAAATAAAGGTGGGAAAAAAAGGGAAAAAAATGTACATACAGTATCTACCTCAATTACCCCTGCACATCGACTCGGATCCAGTACCCAGTGAATATAGCCAAGTTATCGTTACTCATTGTGTATTTATTATTACTTTTATTATTGCATGTTTAATTTTAAATTATTTCTCTGTTTTGTTTCTTTTTGCATTGTTGGGAAGGACCGTTAGTAAGCGTTTCACTGATAGTCTACAATGTTTATAAAACATTTGACAAATACAATAATATTTTATTTGATCCCCCAATTGTTACTGAAACAGGGGCTGGGAATACACTTTGTTATTGTTTCTACTGCTGATTGCCTACTTAAAAATACTGTAATATTCACAAAACAACACCCATTGTCTTATACTCATGTCTGTGATCTGGCTGTAATCGTTTATGAAAGCTGAGGAAAACATCAGAGATGACCACGCAATAATTGTGTATGATCTTTTATGTAGAAAAACCCTTAAGAATATTTTCCACCAAGTTACTTCATTCCTCAGTGGCAACATGTACAGACACAAACATGGCAAATGGGATACAGTTGTATTTTCAGTGGGATAACACATTTTTATTATCTCAAAGACACCAGAATGCCTTTCCAAGGGGTCTTGAGTGATCCATCCTGACAAGTCCTGACTTAAATTTGCATGAAAATCAGAGACAAGGTTTGAATATTTCTGTCCATCAATGACCACCACATAAATGTATTGAGCTTGAGCAATTTTGACAAAAATATTGGATAAAATGCAATAATAGTTGTGCAAAGTTGGTACAATATTATTCAAAATGATTCATAGCTGTAATGGATACCAAATGTGCTTCCACCAACGTTTACTCTGGGGGTATGAAGACTTACAAAATGTTTCTATCATTTTTCTTTACCTTTTAAATTGTGGAGTAGGTCGTGTAGATCGGATTATTCCATTTTGAGATGAAATGTTAACGAAGCAAAATGTGAACACTGTCCCAGGGGTGTGGAGAGTTTCACTACCGACTTTATATGTATTGTGATAGTTCAGTGACCAGCCGGAGGAAGACAACATGACAGCTCCCTCCTCGGGTGACAGGTACTCAGTTTAAAGCCAACTAATGCCTATCTGGGCCCACTTGATGTCTCCCTCTTTATTGGTGTGCCAGGAGATGAACTCGGGGTGGATTGGGAGCAGACACGTGGACCTGTGAGGACGTCGGCCCTTCCTACCGCAGAGAAAGCTTCTTTGTCTGAGGCACCCTGGCTCTATGGTAAAGGAGGCAGGGTATAGATAGAGGGAAGGTTTTCCCCCCTGTAAATATTATGTGTCGACAAGGAGAGACATTTTGTGTTCCCTTTTTGGCCATGGCCTTTTGTTCAGCTACTTAGTTTATGTTTATTCTATTTTTTGCTGTTTTTCAGTGTTGGACGCTACCTTGTACTAGAATTATTTGTTTGGGCGAAATAACCTGTTTAGTGACAATGGAAAAGGAACCACAATCACTGCCTCTGGCCTGTTCATGACATGGCTCCCGCCTGTGCTAGGGTGTTTCGGACTAGCTGATCCGTCACAACTGGTGGAGAATGCAGGCATCTTGAGGCTAGACCACAATCAATCCCCTTTTCTGTGGCTGTGATTCTTTTTATCTAACAGAAGCCCACTACACCCACTGACAGGCATGAGCGAAGAGTTTCTACGCCAGCTAACGGACTGCGTCATCGAACCAACAGGAGACCCTAGACAAATCAAATCAAATGTTATTTATCACATACACATGGTTAGCAGATGTTAATGCGAGTGTAGCGAAATGCTCGTGCTTCTAGTTCCTACAATGCAGTAATAACCAACGAGTAATCTGACCTAACAATTCCACAACAACTACCTTATACACACAAGTGTAAAGGGATGAATAATATGTACATAAAAATATATGAATGAGTGATGGTACAGAACGGCATAGGCAAGATGCAGTAGATGGTATAGAGTACACTATATACATATGAGATGAGTAATGTAGGGTATGTAAACACTATATTATGTGGCATTGTTTAAAGTGGCTAGTGAGGTGTAGCTGGTCAGTTTAGCCAACGAAAACAAGAGAAGCTGTCTGGTCAGTAGTAGCTGGCTTTTCAGCATTGCTGTGAATTAGCCTCGACAGGCGTGAGCTAGCTTATTAGATGTCTTGCAGCTAATGGCTAACTGAAGTGAGCACTGTGTATGAACGCCATAGCCGTGAAGCTAGCCAGCTAGCTACCACCTCGTGAGGCTAAGGGTAAGTTATAGCTAGCAAGGTGCTAGCTGAAGAGAACAGCATTGGTGCGTTGTTCAACATTTTCCATGATGGTAATGCCGTGAGGCTAAACCATTCAGTCTAGTCATCACAAATGAGTGAAAGTAGGTTTTACTAAACGAGAGAACGAGAGAGCTAGCAATACTACAGTCTGGGCAGGTAGGGAACTCATTCCCGAGTTATCTAGCCATACTAATGCAACCATTTGTGCAGGTAGAAATGCAAGTGTGGTTAGTTTGCTTTCCCATGAGCTAGCCACTTTAAGCTAGCTAGTAGAAGCCTTGTGTCTAATGCTAGCTAGGGTGAGCATAGTAATGCGCAAACTAGCTAGCAACTACCCAGGTTAAACTAGACGAGAAGGGAGCTAGAAATATTATTGTATTGCCATTAGTAATGCTAGTTTGGTTAGTCAGGAAGTTAAAGCTTGGTCGCAAATGGCTCTTCCAAATGGACAATAACCCCAAGCATATTTCCAAAGTTGTGGCAAAATGGCTTAAGGACAACAAAGTTAAGGTATTGGAGTGGCCATCACAAAACCCTGACCTCAATCCTATATAAAATGTGTGGGCAGAACTGAAAAAGCGTGTGCGAGCAAGGATCCTACAAACCTGACTCAGTTATACCAGCTCTGTCAGGAGGAATGGGCCAAAATACACCCAACTTATTGTGAGAAGCTTGTTGAAGGCTACCCGAAACGTTTGACCCCGAGTGAATCAATTTAAAGGCAATGCTACCAAATACTAATTGAGTGTATGTAAACTTCTGACACACTGGGAATGTGATGGAAGAAATAAAAGCTGAAATAAATAATTCTCTCTACTATTATTCTGACATTTCACATTCTTGAAATAAAGTGGTGATCCTAACTGACCTAAAACAGGGACTATTTACTGGGATTCAATGTCAGGATTTGTGAAAACTGAGTTTAAGTGTATTTGGCTGAGTTGTATGCAAACTTCCGACTTCAACTGTTTATATATATATATATATGTATATATAACTGCATTTTTTTTGATGTTCGGTGGGAGGCAGATACCTGGCCTGGAGTGTTTTCTCTGCCAAGATAAACCAATATTATGAGTTCCCATTAAGCGGACCTTCTAATCCTGAAATGACAGTTACACCTGAACTGGCGCTCCAGGCCAGAACATATCGGTTTTTAAATGTTGTTTTGCAATCCATCTGGATCATAACAGTCTTGAGTGAAAGCCCTTGCAGTGTTGTGGTCTTTGTGATTACAGAGGTTGTGGTTAGACGGTTGTGGACTTCAAAGGCCCATTGGGAACATGGTAAAAATTAAAACAGTGGTGAAGTTAATTCATTTATATATTTACCACTTTCTTTATCTTTTGGTTTACTGGGAAGTAATGAATGATATTTGCTTACTTTGTCAGAGAACTCACTGCAGGCCTAACATTAGTTACACCAGGTTGTCCAGGCCAGAACATGCTCTAGGCCAGGTATTGCATTTGCGTCATACTTCAGATCCCCCTTCCTCCGGGTATTGTCTAATTAAATAGAATTATTTTTAAAGAAAATTCCAAGGACTATTTACTCAGTGGCATCCTTCTGAATTACAAGATGAATTACTCTGTACACACTAAGTATTAATACCAGAAACTGTGATCCTGAGATTTCCTGACCAACCTCCCTCCCATTTCTTGTGAAAAATAATTTCTACAAAATGGCTAATTGAGGAAATAGATTTTCACAAAAAGCAAGATCAAGGGCTTACCATTTTTATAAGTGGTCTCTAAGTCAAGTGAAAGGTGCAATGTGTAACATTTAAGTAATTTCCCCTCAACGTTTTAATCTGATTTACAGTATTAATGCCTTTCTGAGTTTAGTAGGGGTGACCAGGGCTAATTGTAACACTGCATTTCTCCAAACACAAGCTTCAAAGGTGATAAATCTCACTCAGTACATGGCTAATTAGGTTCTCTCCCTGCTTGAAAGGTTTCAAAAAGTTTTCAAATATTTCACTATTTGCTTGTTTAATGGACAAATGTTTTTTATTAAGGGTGAAAGTAGTTTTTCCACCAGCTGTATATGTATTACATTGTCCTCAGCATTAACGTCCGAGAGTTCAAACTAGCATAATTTTTAGCACTATATTTTGGCTAAACATTGGCATGATTGACATATCACGATTATTGTCTCTCGCTAGGCACATGAGGTTTTGTCATGGCTGCTAGGGTTTGGGGAAATTGTAACGCAGTTTTAAAATGAGCCAAGCAGCCAAATTATGAAAACGTGATTTTTACTTTAAGATGGCATGTATTATACAAAAACTAACTTTAAATTTTTGTTGTACTTAACCCTTGTTTATCCAAATTACATGATATCCAATTGGTCTTGTCTTGTCTCCCGCAATCGGGAGAGGCAAAGGTCAAGAGCCGAGCGCCTCCGAAACACGACCCTGCCAAGCCACACTGCTTGCTTAACCAGCTGCACCAATGTGTTGGAGAAAACACTGTACAGTTGTTGAGCAAATTCAGCGTGCATGTGCCTGGCCCGCCACAAGGAATTGCTAGAGCGCAACGGCACAATGACATCCCATACAGCCAAACCCTCCCGTAACTAGGACGACATTGGGTCAATTGTTGCGCCGCCTCAAGTGTCTCCCGGTCATGACACAGCCTGGGATCAAACCCGTGTCTGTAGTGATGCCTCTAATGGCATGGTTTAAACCATTGGTTTAAAATGGCTAGCCGCTAGCTTTTCTCATAAGCCAACCTGGCCAATTTAGCCACGATGCTGAGGATGGCCAGCTGAGCAGATAAGTATATCCGGTAACAAAATAACAAATCAACCTATCAGAGACTTTAAACGGTAGAGCCACAATCCAATTGTACAGGTTCAACAGGTCAATTTGACAACCAGAGGCATAATGTTAAACCATCCAACAGTTTGGTTTACTTTGTTCCCCATGGTCTAAGTGGAGTGTGCCAGTATATGAGTATGATGCTTCCTTTACTAGGCCACTGATGTCATTCACTTATGTACTTTCACTAATAAAAGTAGGAGGATTATATAACATGTAACTTTGTATTCAAACATAATATAAGTCAAAGGCGAAGACTCGTGGTGTTGTCAGATATCAGTAATTAACCCACTATTGCTATCTTGGATATGTGGTGTGATCCTTTAAGTTACGACTTCTTGATGCACCCATCGCGTTAGCGGGATCATTTTCGTCAACCACCGCTGAATTGCAGAGCGCCAAATTCAAATTAAATTACTAAAAATATTAAATGTTCATGAAATCACAAGTGCAAGATAGCAACACACAGCTTAGCTTGTTGTTAATACACCTGACATGTCAGATTTCAATAAAGCTTTCTGCGAATGCATACCAAGCGTTTATGTAAGCACATCTCTCTCAGTAGACAAAATATTACAAACAGCTAGCAGCCAAGTAGATTGGTCACAAAAGTCAGAAAAGCAATAAATTAAATCGCTTACCTTTGATGATCTTCGGATGTTTGCACTCACGAGACTTCCAGTTACACAATAAATGTTCCTTTTGTTCCATAAAGATTTTTTTATATCCAAAATACCTCCATTTGGTTGGCGCGTTATGTTCAGAAATCCACAGGCTCGAGCTGTCACGAAATTGCAGAAGAAAATTCCAAATAGTATCCGTAATGTTCGTAGAAACATATCAAACATTTTTTATAATCAATCCTCAAGTTGTTTTTACAATATATAATCGATAATATATCAACCGGGAATGTAGCTTCTTCAACAGTAGAGAGAGACAAAATGGCTGCACCAAGCTTTTGCGCATACAGAACGCTCCTGCTGGCACCCAGCCGTACAGAGATGCGATGTGATCTTTCTCGCTCATCTTTCAAAATAAAAGCCTGAAACTATGTCTAAAGACTGTTCACACCATGGGGAAGCCATAGGAAAAGGAGTCTGGTTTATATCCCTTTAAATGGAGCGAAGGCAGGTTATGGAACATGGGGCTTTCAAAATAGAGGCCACTTCTTGGTTTGATTTCCCTCAGGTTTTTGCCTGCAATATCAGTTCTATTATACTCACAGACAATATTTTGACATTTTTGTAAACTTTAGAGTGTTTTCTATCCCAATCGGACAATTATATGCATATTCTAGATTCTGGGCCTGAGAAATAGGCAGTTTAATATGGGTACGTTTTTCATCCAAACATCAAAATACTGCCACCAACACTCAAAAGGATTTAAAGTGACCTTCTCCATACTATTGGCATATGGTGGCTGTGAGTTTGAAACACATTCAGGGCAAGATTCATTTTAAGGAGAAAACCCTCCACTGCTTGTCCTCAAGTGAAATAGCACAAATTTCACAGAGTAGCCGATTTATCAAAATGCTTATAAATCCTTGTACAATCAAATGTACACATCTATGTAATTTCACCTATATTCATTGTAGTGACAAATATTTCTGTATAAGGCTTGTCTTATAGCCTGTATTTTGGTCTGAGTGACTCCAAGATGCTTCTTTCATATTATTAATTTACCGCTTCCGAGTGGCACAGCATTCTAAGGTATTGCATCTCAGTGCAAGAGGCGTCACTATTGTCCTTGGTTTGATTCCAGGCTGTATCACATCCGGCTGTGATTGGGAGTCCCATAGGATGGCGCACAATTGGCCCAGCATTGTAAATAAGGGGTTGGCCGTCATTGTCAATAAGAATTTGTTCTTAACTGATTTGCCTAGATAAAGTTTAAATTAAAAAAAGGTGTTGCCTGCTCTTTGATTCACAATACAACCACAATTAGTGTGGACCTAATAAAAATTGGAAGATATGTACTTATACCATTGAATACTTTTTTATTTGCTTGGAGGGCATTCTAGAGCGTGAATTATTTCCCTATAATGCTCTGTATTCATAGGTTGCACCTCCGTCACTCGGCCGAGTCCCAACAGCACACATACTGTCACGACTTCTGCCGAAGTCGATACCTCTCCTTGTTCGGGTGGTGCTCGGTGGTCGACGTCACCGGTCTTCTAGTCATCATTGATCCATTTTTCATTTTCCATTGGTTTTGTCTTGTCTTCCTACACACCTGGTTTCAATCACATTCATTACCTGTTGTGTATTTAACCCTCTGTTTCCCATCATGTCTTTGTCAGAGATTGTTTCTTGTTTCAGTTTCGTGTCATTTGTATTTGGTGCGTGACGGTTCCTCATACCCAATTTGTTTCGTTTGTATTTTATGGTTTTGGAGTTATGTTTTGTTTTATTAAATTACTCCATTTGCCAAGTTTATTCTCCTGCGCCTGACTTCCCTGCCACTTATACACACGTTTGTGACACATACATCTCGCCGACATCGGCCTGGCAGCGGTATATCGTTAGTAGATCGACAGCGGTATATCGTTTGTAGATCTACCACTAGTGGGAAAATGTCTTTGTCTGTTCAGCTGTTCGATCCTTTGGGTGAAAAAACTTGGAGCTTTTATAGTGTCCGTCAATTTCTTACTGTTTATTAAGAACCTAACAACCGTCACATGGCCGCTCAGCATCACAGAGTCGACTGTTGATCATGTAGACACACTGGACGGAGGCTAACTACTGTTTAGTCGAAATTACACTATAGTGTCTGGAAATTGTTTTGTTTTTTAAACTAGGCAAGTCCGTTAAAAACAAATTCTTATTTATAATGACGGTCTACCAAAAGGCAAAAGGCCTCCTGCCAGGACGGAGGCTGGGATGAAAAAAATTATATATATATAGGACAAAACACACATCACAACTATAGAGATAACACTACATAGAGACCTAAGACATCAACATAGTAAGAAAGCAACACATGACAACACAAAACATCGTACAAACATTATTGGGCACAGAAAACAGCACAAAGGGCAAGAAGGTAGAGACAATAATACATCATGCAAAGCAGCCACAATGGTCATTAAGTGTCCATGATTGAGTCTTAGCATTTTTTTAAACCTTTATTTAACTAGGCAAGTCAGTTAAGAACAAATTATTATTTTCAATGATGGCCTAGGAACAGTGGGATAACTGCCTTATTCAGGAACAACAGATTTTTACCTTTTCAGCTCAAGGATTTGATCTTGCAACCTATCAGTTACTAGGCTACCTGATTGAGATAAAACTGTCCAGTTTGAGTGTTTGTTGCAGCTCGTTCCAGTCGCTAGCTGCAGCGAACTGGAAAGACAAGCGACCCAGGGATGTTGTTGTCAAAGTAGTTAAATATTAAGTATGAAACAACTTTGCCTGCATTATCATGTTGTCAGATTTACGTTAAACTGAGGGCAATATTGTTATTAGCTAGCTGTCACACCCTAATCGGTTTCACCTGTCTTTGTGCTTGTCTCCACCCCCCTCCAGGTGTTGCCCATCTTCCCCATTATACCCTGTGCATTTATATCTGTGTTCTCTGTTTGTCTGTTGCCACTTCATCTTGTCAGGTCTTACCAGAGTGCTTTCCCATCTTCCTAAGTTTCTGTTTCCTAGTTTCCCCTGGCTTTGACCATTCTGCGCGCCCTGACCGCAAGCAAGCAAGCCTGCCTGCCGTTCTGTACGTTAGTGATTCTGCCCTGGATTACGGACCTCTGCCTGCCCTCGACCTTTATTTTGCCTGCCTCCTGTTTGGTCAATAAATATCTGAGTATCCGGGTCTTATCCTGAGTTCTGATACTACAAAAAGCGAGCAATGCTAAGGATAGCTAGCTAAAATCTGGTGGCCTCCCCTCAATCTTAGATAGCTAGCTAACATTATACTCTAAAGTCAATCTGGTGACATCAAAATGATGACAAAAGGGTTTTCCTGCTGATTATTTGAATACTTTTGAATGTCATTGCATTTCTAAACCACTGTAATGCACTGATGAAATATTCATCAGCGTTCCTTGACGATGCATTGAGTAGAATGCTCAGTTGGGCATCAGTTCAAAATGTTCAAAACAATATTGGGAGGAAACATGAAACCCATGAATATTTGCACGGTAGAATTCAATGGCTATAGTTAATTTTTACATGTTTTGTTTGAGCTACTTTTGAAAGAAAGTTGAATTGAAAACAATATTGGTATTGTTGAGTTCGATTTTCATAATAGCAAGCTAGGAGTGATTGGTTTGATTAGCTAAACTAGCAAGTCTTGTTTGGTTAGCACGCTAACTATTGTAGCTATCTAGTAAACTTGGGTTTTGTTTCGTAGGATGCATGACTCTACCTTCACCTCCCGGGCCCATTGGAGTGTTGCATTGCAGTGATGAGACAAGGGGGTAAAATAAAAAAATAAGAGAACTCACTTTTTGCAAATCTATCCAACTAGCCATTTTGATGCAACATGATTACATTGAATATGTCAGTTCTGTTAAAAGGAAACCCTAATGTTGATTCAGCCTATTTTTGCCTGGAGGGAGGGAATACACTCCAGGGTGTGTAACTGTGGTTATTGTCACGGCTGTATTGTCTGTTTGTTATTCAACTGTGAGAGGTGGGGCAGAAAGAGTATAAGACAGGACTGCAAGGGGCAGAGAGACACTCTGTCTTCTACTGAGGTCCAGAAGACATCAAGACAACCAGGTATCAATCAGTCAGCATATTCCAACTATCAGAGGTAAGTTTGCTTTCGCTGAGCACATTCTCAGATGTATATAGGTGTGGACGGGTGTGTATGGCTGGACTGGTTGTTGCATACAAGAGTAGATTGGTGGACAACTGTATAATGTGACATGGTAACAACACGGTTTATCTCATTTTCTAGAGGATGATGATCAGTGTGTGTTTTAAAATGCTATGCTCTATGTGGTTCAGTAAAGGATGAAGATCCAGAGTATGTTACTGCTGTTCGCTCTAGTGGGTGTCCTGTTCGCAAGCTCCCTTAATGAAGATAACACTAAGGAAGGTATGTCTATTGTGTGCATGTGTGTGTGTGTGTGTGTGTGTGTGTGTACTATTACTCCTGGTTTTAATCACATACACACATACATGTCTAGCAGTGTTTTTCATTCAGTGTTACAATGTTAACATGACCATACAATTTGGGTCGAGGTCGGGTAATTATGGAGGCCAGGTCATCTGATGCAGCACTCCATCACTCTCTCTGGTCAAATAGCCCTTACCCAGCCTGGAGCTGTGTTGGGTCATTATCCTGTTCAAAAACAAATGACAGTCCCACTAAGCACAAACCAGATGGGATGGCGTACCGCTGCAGACTGCTGTGGTAGCCATGCTGGTTAAGTGTGCCTTGAATTCTAAATAAATCACTGTCAGTGTCACCAACAAAGCACCATCACACCTCCTCCTCCATACTTTACATTTGTGTATTTTTTATTTATTTAACCTTTATTTTACTAGGCAAGTAAGTTAAGAACAATCTTACTTTCAATAACGGCCTAGGAACAGTGGGTAAACTGCCTCGTTCAGGGGAAGAACGACAGATTTTTACCTTGTCAGCTCAGGGATTCGATTGTGCAACCTATCGGTTACTAGTCCAACACTCTAACCAGTAGGCTACCTGCCGTCCCATTACATATGTAATCATGTAGTAACCAAAGTGTTAAACAAATCAAAATATATTTTAAATTTGCGAATCTTCTAAGCCACCTTTTGCCTTGATGACAGCTTTGCACACTCTTGGCTTTCTCTCAACCAGCTTCACGAGGAATGCATTTCAATTAACAGGTATGCCTTGTTAAAAGTTCATTTGTGGAATTTCTGGTCAGTCAACGTGGAAAATGTCAAGAACATTGAACGTTTCTGCAAGTGCAGTCGCCACCAGGGGAAAGGCAGACCCAGAGTTACCTCTACTGCAGAGGATAAGTTCATTAGCGTTACCGGCCACAGAAATTGCAGCCCAAATAAATGCTTCAGTGTTCAAGTAACAGACACATCTCAACATCAACTGTTCAGAGAATAATATGTGAATCAGGGCTTAATGGTCAAAATGCTGCAAAAGAAAACACTACTAAAGGACACCAATAAGAAGAAGATACTTGCTTGGGCCAGGAAATACGAGCAACTGACATTAGGCCAGTACATGTCCAGGCCCGTCTGAAGTTTGCTAGAGAGCATTTGGATGATCCAAAAGAAGATTGGGAGAATGTCATATGGTCAGATGAAACCAAGATCTAACTTTTTGTTAAAAACTCAACTCGTCGTGTTTGAGGGACAAAGAATGCTGAGTTGCATCCAAAGAACACCATACCTACTGTGAAGCATGGGGTGGAAACATCATGCTTTGGGGCTGTTTTTCTGCAAAGGGACCAGGACGACTGATCCGTGTAAAGGAAAGAATGAATGGGGCCATGTATCGTGAAATTTTGAGTGAAAACCTCCTTCCATCAGCAAGGGCATTGAAGATGAAACATGGCTGGGTCTTTCAGCATGACAATGATCCCAAACACACTGCCGGGCAACAAAGGAGTGGCTTCGTAAGAAGCATTTCAAGGTCCTGGAGTGGCCTAGCCAGTCTCCAGATGTCAACCCCATAGAAAATCTTTGGAGGGAGTTGAAAGTCTGTGTTGCCCAGCAACAGCCCCAAAACATCAGTGCTCTAGAGGAGATCTGCATGGAGGAATGGGCCAAAATACCAGCAACAGTGTGTAAAAACCTTGTGAAGACTTACAGAAAACGTTTGACCTCTGTCATTGCCAACAAAGGGTATTTAACAAAGTATTGAGATAAACTTTTGTTATTGACGAAATACTTATTTTTCCACCATAATTTGCAAATAAATTCATTAAAAATCCTACAATGTGATTTTCTGGATTTTTTTTCCTCACTTTGTCTGTCGTAGTTGAAGTGTACCTATGATGGAAATTACAGGCCTCTCTCATCTCTTTAAGTGGGAGAACTTGCACAATTGGTGGCTGACTAAATACGATGGCATCAGTACCTCTGTCAATGGAGGGATTGTGTCGCTGTAATCAAGAGAATCCCAATACCACGGGAATCCTACGGCGATTCAACCAGCAGCAATTGGATCGTCTTGCTATGGTTCCCCGAAACTCGTAGGTTAACATGGGTGGTCTGGTGGGTGACCCAGCATATAGAGCACCCGTCCAGGACTCTAACACCCATGGGAATGGAGAGGTGTTGAGTGGCGATGCCCAGCTCAAACGCCAGTGTAACGTCCATGAGACTCACATCGGCCCCTGAATCGATGAGTACCTGGAGAGACTTGGAATGGTCGCATGGAGAGAGGAGTGAGTTATTATTATTATATTATTATTAAGACCCACCAGTGTACTCACTTCAATGAATGAACTAGGTCTCTTGAAGGGACAGGTAAACACAAAATGACCAGCAGTACCGCATACAGACAACTCTGGGTCTGCGTACACGTTCGGCTGGAGACAGCCTCGCCCTGCTGAGCTGCATCGGCTCAGGAAGAGGTGAATCGGCAGTCTACGGAGGCTTTTGGGGGGACTTGGGTAAGCTCGGATCCTCTTAGGGACGGGGACTTCTGGAGTCCATCAGAAGCAAGGTGGGATCCTTGAGTGAGCGATTGGGACCGTAATCGGACCTTTTCTCTCCTACCTTCCAGTAGCCAACCATCGATCCGGATGGTTAAAGCGAAGAGTGAGTCGAGAGTCGTCGGTATTTCTCAGGCTGCCAGCTCATCCTTTACCCCCTCCGATAATTAGTGCAGGAACGTGTCGAACAGCACGTCCGGGTTCAAGGTCCCCTCCACTGCTAGCGTGCGGAACTCCACTGCATAGACTGAGGCAGACGTCAGATTGTAGCTCCCACACCATCGTGGTCCAGGCTAGTGCCCTCCTCGCTCGAAAACGAGTGAGCACTGGAAGAAAAAGGTTCTGGAATCTCCATCACAGCACTCTGGGGCTGGTAAGCGGGGTTCCCAGGAAACCGGGGTGATGGCGCTGCTACCAGCCGGGTTACAGAGGGTCTGGGAGGTTACCATCATGGTAGGCTGCCTAGTAGGCAACCCACAGAATTGTTCCAGCAATGCGTCAGGGTCAGGAAAATTGGTCATGCAGGTGGGCTCAGTCAGGACAGGAAAAGGTCAAAACCAGGAGGGCGAGAAAAGAGAAAATGGAAAAGGCAGGCCCTGAGACACAAAACGCCGTTAGGCTTGAACAAACGAGAAGAACTGGCACAGAGAGACAGAAAACACAGGTATGAATACCCAGAGGATAAGTGGGGAAGATGAGCGACACCTCAAAGGGCTGGAGACGAGCACAACGACAGGTGAAACAGATCAGAGCGTGACACCTCTTGTCTTGATTTAGCTGGAGGAAGTTGTGAGCCATCAAAGTATTTAAATCACTAATACAGTCTAATAATATATCTTTGCATCTACAATCCTCTAGTGACACAGAAATGTAAAGTTGTGTAATATCTGTGTAGCAGTGAAAATCAGTACTGTGCTTTCCATTAACGCTGCAAAGGGGTAACGTATATAAACCGAACAGTACCGGACCCAAAATCGAACCTTATGGAAAGCCATGTGATATTCATTTTCTCAGAGTTATGTTTAGCAAGGGTGACAAGAAACTCTCGACCGGTTAAATAGGTCCATGGGACCACGCAACCGTCATACCGCTCAGGAAGGAGACGTGTTCTGTCTCCTAGAAATGAATTTACTTTGGTGCGAAAAGTGAAACTCAATCCCGGGTCAAAGCCAAATCTCCATTGGTCGCCTTTCCTTCCAGTTCTCTGCTGCCAATGACTGCAACGAATTGCAAAAATCACTGAAGCTAGAGACTCATATTTCCCTCACTAACTTTAAACATCAGCTGTCAGAGCAGCTCACAGATCATTGCACCTGTACATAACACATCTGTAAATATGCTAAATTGTAATTACTTCGCCAGTACGGCCTATTTATTGCCTTACCTCATTTGCACACTATGTATATAGATTTTTCTTTTGTGTTATTGACTGTAAATTTGTTTATTCCATTTGTAACTGTGTTGTTTGTGTTGCACTGCTTTGCTTTATCTTGGCCAGGTCACAGTTGTAAATGAGAACTTGTTCTCAACTGGCCTACCTGGTTAAAAAATAAATACAATTAAATGTAAAAAAAAGTTTAATAAATTCAGTCAGTCTCTTTGTCAACATGAATATTAAAATCGCTCAACACAATGATTTTATCATAGTTCTCAAGGTCAATAGTGTCATGACGTTGCTCTCTTTGGGTACAGCGAACACCATCCCCCGCTCTCTGCTTCTACAACCAGACTGCTGTGGTTATTGAGAGGTTGTAAATTCCTGAGGAGAAGACCCTGCCTCATGGCCACACAGTATAAGAGACAGAGTGAATGTTCATAGAGAACTAAGGAATTTCTTCCACCTCAAAGTTTGGGAACCCTGCCCGAGACACTATCATGTGTGAAAACCCAGGAAGGCATCCGCTTTTGAGATACTGTATTTGTATTCATTATGGATCCCAACCAGCAGCTACTCTTCCTGGGGTCCAGCAAAATGAAAGCAGTTCATACAATTTTAAAAACATTACAATGCTTTCACAGATTGTATTGTAGTGGTGGAGAAGTGGCCCCTACTCCTCCACTACCACATATCTACAGTACTAAATCCATGTGTATGTATAGTGTGTTTGTTATCATGTGTATGCATGTGTCTTGTGCCAATGTTTGTGTTGCTTCACAGTCCCTGCTGTTCCATAAAGTGTTTTTTAAAATATATTTCTTAAATCTAAATTTTACTGCTTGCGTCAGTTACTTGATGTGGAATAGAGTTCCATGTAGTCATGGCTCAATATAGTACTGTGTGCCTCCCATGGTGAAGAGACCTCTTGTGGTACTATAAAATATGTATACAGTACCAGTCAAATTTGGACACACCTACTCAAAGGTTTTTCTTTATTTTTGCTATTTTCTACATTGTACAATAGTAGTGAATACATCAAAACTATGAAATCACACACATTAATTTTACCTTTAACCAGGCAAGTCAGTTAGGAACAAATTCTTATTTACAATGACGGCCTACACTGGCTAAACCCGGACGATCCTGGGCCAATTGTGCGCCGCCCTGTGGGACTCCTAATCACAGCTTAGTTTTGATACGGCCTGGAATCGAACCAGAGTGTCTGTAGTGACGCCTCTAGCACTGAGATGCAGTGCTGTAGACCGCAGCGCCACTCGGGTGGGATCCACACATGAGGAGAACATCCGTTCACCTACTCTGCGTCTCACAAAGATACAGAGGATGGAACCAAAACTCTCAAATTTGGACTCATCTGACCAAAGGACAGATTTCCACTAGTCTAATGTCAGTTGCTCGTATTTCCTGGCCCAAGCAAGTATCTTCTTCTTATTGGTGTCCTTTAGTAGTGTTTTCTTTTGCAGCATTTTGACCATGAAGCCCTGATTCACATATTATTCTCTGAACAGTTGATGTTGAGATGTGTCTGTTACTTGAACTCTGAAGCATTTATTTGGGCTGCAATTTCTGAGGCCGGTAACGCTAATGAACTTATCCTCTGCAGTAGAGGTAACTCTGGGTCTGCCTTTCCCCTGGTGGCGACTGCACTTGCAGAAACGTTCAATGTTCTTGACATTTTCCACGTTGACTGACCAGAAATTCCACAAATTAACTTTTAACAAGGCATACCTGTTAATTGAAATGCATTCCTCATGAAGCTGGTTGACAGAAAGCCAAGAGTGTGCAAAGCTGTCATCAAGGCAAAAGGTGGCTTAGAAGATTTGCAAATTTAAAATATATCTTGATTTGTTTAACACTTTGGTTACTATATGATTACATATGTAATGGGACGGCAGGTAGCCTACTGGTTAGAGTGTTGGACTAGTAACCGATAGGTTGCACAATCGAATCCCTGAGCTGACAAGGTAAAAATCTGTCGTTCTTCCCCTGAACGAGGCAGTTTACCCACTGTTCCTAGGCCGTTATTGAAAGTAAGATTGTTCTTAACTTACTTGCCTAGTAAAATAAAGGTTAAATAAATAAAAAATACACAAATGTAAAGTATGGAGGAGGAGGTGTGATGGTGCTTTGTTGGTGACACTGACAGTGATTTATATAGAATTCAAGGCACACTTAACCAGCATGGCTACCACAGCAGTCTGCAGCGGTACGCCATCCCATCTGGTTTGTGCTTAGTGGGACTGTCATTTGTTTTTGAACAGGATAATGACCCAACACAGCTCCAGGCTGGGTAAGGGCTATTTGACCAGGGAGAGTGATGGAGTGCTGCATCAGATGACCTGGCCTCCATAATCACCTGACCTCGACCCAAATTGTATGGTCATGTTAACATTGTAACACTGAATGAAAAACACTTCTAGACATGTATGTGTGAAAGGCCTATTTTATTGGAGGATCACAATACAACATTGCCATCATGAATGGATGAATGTGTGTATTTGAGAGTAATGTTAGTTATGTTGATTCCTAATGGAGACCAGGAAAGAATCGTCCGTAACCCAATTCTGGTACCTCATCATCCATGATGATGTACTGAGTGAGATTTATCACCTTTGAAGCTTGTGTTTGGAGAAATTCAGTGTTACAATTAGCCCTGGTCACCCCTACTAAACTCAGAAAGGCATTAATACTGTAAATCAGATTAAAACGTTGAGGGGAAATTACTTAAATGTTACACATTGCACCTTTCACTTGACTTAGAGACCACTTATAAAAATGGTAAGCCCTTGATCTTGCTTTTTGTGAAAATCTATTTCCTCAATTAGCCATTTTGTAGAAATTATTTTTCACAAGAAATGGGAGGGAGGTTGGTCAGGAAATCTCAGGATCACAGTTTCTGGTATTAATACTTAGTGTGTACAGAGTAATTCATCTTGTAATTCAGAAGGATGCCACTGAGTAAATAGTCCTTGGAATTTTCTTAAAATATAATTCTATTTAATTAGACAATACCCGGAGGAAGGGGGATCTGAAGTATGATGCAAATGCAATACCTGGCCTAGAGCGTGTTCTGGCATGGACAACCTGGTGTAACTAATGTTAGGCCTGCAGTGAGTTCTCTGACAAAGTAAGCAAATATCATTCATTACTTCCCAGTAAACCAAAAGATAAAGAAAGTGGTAAATATATTAATTAATTAACTTCACCACTGTTTTAATTTTACCATGTTCCCAATGGGCCTTTGAAGTCCACAACCGTCTAACCACAACCTCTGTAATCACAAAGACCACAACACTGTAAGGGCTTTCACTCAAGACTGTTATGATCCAGATGGATTGCAAAACAACATTTAAAAACCGATATGTTCTGGTCTGGAGCGCCAGTTCAGGTGTAACTGTCATTTCAGGATTAGAAGGTCCGCTTAATGGGAACTCATAATATTGGTTTATCTTGGCAGAGAAAACACTCCAGGCCAGGTATCTGCCTCCCACCGAACATTAAAAAAATGCAGTTATATATATATATATATATATATAAACAGTTGAAGTCGGAAGTTTGCATACAACTCAGCCAAATACACTTAAACTCAGTTTTCACAAATCCTGACATTGAATCCCAGTAAATAGTCCCTGTTTTAGGTCAGTTAGGATCACCACTTTATTTCAAGAATGTGAAATGTCAGAATAATAGTAGAGAGAATTATTTATTTCAGCTTTTATTTCTTCCATCACATTCCCAGTGTGTCAGAAGTTTACATACACTCAATTAGCATTGCCTTTAAATTGATTCACTCGGGGTCAAACGTTTCGGGTAGCCTTCAACAAGCTTCTCACAATAAGTTGGGTGAATTTTGGCCCATTCCTCCTGACAGAGCTGGTATAACTGAGTCAGGTTTGTAGGATCCTTGCTCGCACACGCTTTTTCAGTTCTGCCCACACATTTTATATAGGATTGAGGTCAGGGTTTTGTGATGGCCACTCCAATACCTTAACTTTGTTGTTCTTAAGCCATTTTGCCACAACTTTGGAAATATGCTTGGGGTTATTGTCCATTTGGAAGAGCCATTTGCGACCAAGCTTTAACTTCCTGACTAACCAAACTAGCATTACTAATGGCAATACAATAATATTTCTAGCTCCCTTCTCGTCTAGTTTAACCTGGGTAGTTGCTAGCTAGTTTGCACATTACTATGCTCACCCTAGCTAGCATTAGACACAAGGCTTCTACTAGCTAGCTTAAAGTGGCTAGCTCATGGGAAAGCAAGCTAACCACACTTGCATTTCTACCTGCACAAATGGTTGCATTAGTTTGTCTAGATAACTCGGGAATGAGTTCCCTACCTGCCCAGACTGTAGTATTGCTAGCTCTCTCGTTCTCTCGTTTAGTAAAACCTACTTTCACTCATTTGTGATGACTAGACTGAATGGTTTAGCCTCACGGCATTACCATCATGGAAAATGTTGAACAACGCACCAATGCTGTTCTCTTCAGCTAGCACCTTGCTAGCTATAACTTACCCTTAGCCTCACGAGGTGGTAGCTAGCTGGCTAGCTTCACGGCTATGGCGTTCATACACAGTGCTCACTTCAGTTAGCCATTAGCTGCAAGACATCTAATAAGCTAGCTCACGCCTGTCAAGGCTAATTCACAGCAATGCTGAAAAGCCAGCTATACTGACCAGACAGCTTCTCTTGTTTTCGTTGGCTAAACTGACCAGCTACACCTCACTAGCCACTTTAAACAATGCCACATAATATAGTGTTTACATACCCTACATTACTCATCTCATATGTATATAGTGTACTCTATACCATCTACTGCATCTTGCCTATGCCGTTCTGTACCATCACTCATTCATATATTTTTATGTACATATTATTCATCCCTTTACACTTGTGTGTATAAGGTAGTTGTTGTGGAATTGTTAGGTCAGATTACTCGTTGGTTATTACTGCATTGTAGGAACTAGAAGCACGAGCATTTCGCTACACTCGCATTAACATCTGCTAACCATGTGTATGTGACAAATAACATTTTATTTGATTTGTCTAGGGTCTCCTGTTGGTTCGATGACGCAGTCCGTTAGCTGGCGTAGAAACTCTTCGCTCATGCCTGTCAGTGTGTGTAGTGGGCTTCTGTTAGATAAAAAGAATCACAGCCACCGAAAAGGGGATTGATTGTGGTCTAGCCTCAAGATGCCTGCATTCTCCACCAGTTGTGATGGATCAGCTAGTCCGAAACATCCTAGCACAGGCGGGAGCCATGTCATGAAAAGGCCAGAGGCAGTGATTGTGGTTCCTTTTCCATTGTCACTAAACAGGTTATTTCGCCCAAACAAATAATTCCAGTACAAGGTAGCGTCCAACACTGAAAAACAGCAAAAAATAGAATAAACATAAACTAAGTAGCTGAACAAAAGGCCATGGCCAAAAAGGTAACACAAAATGTCTCCCCTTGTCGACACATAATATTTACAGGGGGAAAACCTTCCCTCTATCTATACCCTGCCTCCTTTAACATAGAGCCAGGGTGTCTCAGACAAAGAAGCTTTCTCTGCGGTAGGAAGGGCCGACGTCCTCACAGGTCCACGTGTCTGCTCCCAATCCACCCCGAGTTCATCTCCTGGCACACCAATAAAGAGGGAGACATCAAGTGGGCCCAGATAGGCATTAGTTGGCTTTAAACTGAGTACCTGTCACCCGAGGAGGGAGCTGTCATGTTGTCTTCCTCCGGCTGGTCACTGAACTATCACAATACATATAAAGTCGGTAGTGAAACTCTCCACACCCCTGGGACAGTGTTCACATTTTGCTTCGTTAACATTTAATCTCAAAATGGAATAATCCGATCTACACGACCTACTCCACAATTTAAAAGGTAAAGAAAAATGATAGAAACATTTTGTAAGTCTTCATACCCCCAGAGTAAACGTTGGTGGAAGCACATTTGGTATCCATTACAGCTATGAATCATTTTGAATAATATTGTACCAACTTTGCACAACCATTATTGCATTTTATCCAATATTTTTGTCAAAATTGCTCAAGCTCAATACATTTGCGTGGTGGTCATTGATGGACAGAAATATTCAAACCTTGTCTCTGATTTTCATGCAAATTTAAGTCAGGACTTGTCAGGATGGATCACTCAAGACCCCTTGGAAAGGCATTCTGGTGTCTTTGAGATAATAAAAATGTGTTATCCCACTGAAAATACAACTGTATCCCATTCGCCATGTTTGTGTCTGTACATGTTGCCACTGAGGAATGAAGTAACTTGGTGGAAAATATTCTTAAGGGTTTTTCTACATAAAAGATCATACACAATTATTGCGTGGTCATCTCTGATGTTTTCCTCAGCTTTCATATATCTCTCAGACAGTCTTAAACGATGATTGCCAGATCACAGACATGGGTATAAGACAATGGGTGTTGTTTTGTGAATATTACAGTATTTTTAAGTAGGCAATCAGCAGTAGAAACAATAACAAAGTGTATTCCCAGCCCCTGTTTCAGTAACAATTGGGGGATCAAATAAAATATTATTGTATTTGTCAAATGTTTTATAAACATTGTAGACTATCAGTGAAACGCTTACTAACTGTCCTTCCCAACAATGCAAAAAGAAACAAAACAGAGAAATAATTTAAAATTAAACATGTAATAATAAAAGTAATAATAAATACACAATGAGTAACGATAACTTGGCTATATTCACTGGGTACTGGATCCGAGTTGATGTGCAGGGGTAATTGAGGTAGATACTGTATGTACATTTTTTTCCCTTTTTTCCCACCTTTATTTAACCAGGTAGGCCAGTTGAGAACAAGTACTCATTTACAACCTCGACCTGGCCAAGATAAAGCAAACGAGTGCGACACAATTAACAACACAGAGTTACATTTGGAATAAACAAATGTACAGTCAATAACACAATAGAAAAAAACGATTTATACCGTGTGTGCAAACTAGGTAAGATTAGGCGGTAAGGCAATAAATAGGCCGTAGTGGCGAAGTATTTAAAATTAATCAATTAAACACTGGAGTGATAGATGTGCAGATGATGAATGTGCAAGGAGAGATACTGTGGTGCAAAGAAGCAAAAAAATAATAACAATATGGGGATGAGGTAATTGGTTGGGCTGTTAACAGATGGGCTATGTACAGGTGCAATGATCTGTAAGCTGCTCTGACAGCTGGTGCTTAAAGTTATTGAGGGAGATATGAGTCTCCAGTTTCAGTGATTTTTACAATTCGTTCCTGTCATTGCCAGCAGAGAACTGGAAGGAAAGGCGGCCAAAGAAGGAATTGGCTTTGGGGATGACCAGTGAAATATACCTGCAGGAGTACATGCTACGGGTGGGTGCTGCTATGGTGAACAGTGAGCTGAGATAATGAGGGGCTTTACCTAGCAAAGACTTATAGATGACCTGGATCCAGTGGGTTTAGCGATGATTATGAAGCGAGGGCCAGCCAACGAGAGCATACAGGTCACAGTGGTGGGTAGTATATGGGGCGTTGGTGACAAAACGGATGGCACTTCAATTTGCTGAGTAGAGTGTTGGAGGCTATTTTGTAAATGACATCACCGAAGTCAAGGATCGGTAGGATAGTCCGTTTCAAGAAGGTATGTTTGGAAGAATGAGTGAAGGATGCATTGTTGCGAAATAGGATGCCGATTCAAGATTTCATTTTGGATTGGAGATGCTTAATGTGAGTCTGGCAGGAGAGTTTACAGTCTAACCAGACACCTAGGTATTTGTAGTTGTCCACATATTCTATGTCAGATCCGTTCAGAGTAGTGATATGCGGGCAGAGATCGGTTGAAGAGCATGCATTTAGTTTAACTTGCATTTCAGAGCAGTTGGAGGCCATGGAAGGAGAGTTGTATGGCATTGAAGCTCATCTGGAGGTTAGTTAACACAGTGTCCAAAGAAAGGCCAGAAGTATACAGAATGGTGTTGTCTGCGTAGAGGTGGATCAGAGAATCACCAGCAGCAAGAGCGACATCATTGGTGTATACAGAGAAAAGATTCGACCTGAGATTTGAACCTGTGGATCCCCCAAAGAGACTGCCAGAGGTCCGGACAACAGGCCCACCGATTTGACACTCTGAACTCTGTCTGAGAAGTTGTTGGTGAACCGGGTGAGGCAGTCATTTTAGAAATGAAGGCTGCCGATAAGAATGTGGTGATCGGCAGAGTCGAAAACCTTGGCAAGGTCGGTACTGTCTTTTATCTATGGCGGTTATGATATCGTTTAGGACCTTGAGCGTGGCTGAGGTGCACCCATGACCAGCTCGGAAACCAGGTACGGTGGGATTCAAAATGGTCGGTGATCCGTTTGTTAACTTGGCTTTCGAAGACCTTAGAAAGGAAGGGTAGGATAGATATAGGTTTGTAACAATTTGGGCTTAGAGTGTCTTCCCCTTTGAAGATGGGGATGACCGTGGCAGTGTTCCAGTATTTTGAGATCTCAGATGATACGAGAGGTTGAACAGGATATTAATAGGGGTTGCAACAATTGTGGCGGATAATTTTAGAAAGAAAGGGTCCAGATTGTTTAGCCCAGCTGATTTGTAGGGGTCCAGATTTTGCAGTTCTTTCAGAACATTAGCTATCTGGATTTGGGTGAAGGAGAAATGGGGAGGCTTCGGCAACGGTGAGAGACTTGTTTCTGGAAAGGTGGATTTTTAAAAGTAGAAGCTCGAATTGTTTGGGCACAGACCTGGATAGTATGACAGAACTCTGCAGGTTATCTCTGTAGTATTAGATTGCAACTCGGCCCCCTTTGGCGGTTCTATGTTGTCGGAAAATGTTATAGTTAGGGATGGAAATTTCAGGATTTTTGGTGGCCTTCCTAAGCCAGGATTCAGACACGGTTAGGACATCTGGTTTGGCAGAGTGTGCTAAAGCAGTGAATTAAACAAACTTAGGGAGGAGGCTTCTGATGTTGACATGCATGAAACCAAGGCTTTTATGGTTACAGAAGTCAACAAATGAGAGCGTCTGGGGAATGGGAGTGGAGCTCGGCGCTGCAGGGCCTGGATTAACCTCTACATCACCAGAGGAACAGAGGAAGAGTAGGATAATGGTACGGCTAAATGCTATAAGAACTGGTCATCTAGTTTGTTCGGAACAGAGAGTAAAAGCAACAGGTTTCTGGGCGCAGAAGAATAGATTCAAGGCATAATGTACAGATGGTAGGATGTGAAAACGTTGGAGGTTAACCTAGGCACTGAGTGACGATGAGAGAGGTTTTGTCTCTAGAGACACCATTTTAACCAGGTGAGGTCACCGCATGTGTAGGAGGTGGATCAAAAGGGCTAGCTAAGGCATATTGAGCAGAGCTGGAGGCTCCACAGTGAAATAAGACAATAATTACAAACTAAAACAGCAATGGACAAGGCATATTGAAATTAGGGATAGCCGAGTGATCATAGGGTCCAGTGAGTAGCCAGCAGGCGGGCCTTAGAGGAGCATCGCAATGGAAGAGTCAGGCTGTTACATCTGCAGATGGTTCAGGGTCCAGCCCATTTGGCAAACTAGGTATTGTAGCCCACAGAATTGGTTGAAGGACATCTTCAGCTAGACGGAAGGTGGGCCTAGCTCTGGGCTAGCTCCAGGATAACTGGTGCTTGCTTCAGGACAGGGACGTTAGCCAGGAGTAGCCACTCAGATAGCAGCTAGCTAGCTATTTTTTACCTTTATTTAACTAGGCAAGTCAGCTAAGAACAAATACTTATTTTCAATGACAGCCTAGGAACAGTGGGTTAACTGCCTGTTCAGGGGCAGAAAGACAGATTTGTACCTTGTCAGTTCGGGGATTTGAACTTGCAACCTTCCGGTTACTAGTCCAACGCTCTAATCACTAGGCTACCCTTCCGCCGTAATGATCTGGTAGCGGGCCACAGCAAGCAGGCTAGCAGACAGGCCTTCAGGGGACGAAACGACAGAGGAGCCTGTTGAAACCTCCTCGGGAGGATTACGTCGCTAAACCAGTTGTGATGGATCGGCGGGGCTCCGTGTTGACAGTTAAAGGGGTCCAGGCCAAATGTCAAAAAATGTATTGTAGCCCAATGAGTGGCTGATGGACCTCTTTAGCTTGCCGGGAGATGGTGACTAGCATTAGGCTAGCTCCAGGCTAACTACTGCTTGCTTCGGGACAGAGACGTTAGCCAGGAGTAGCCACTCAGATAGCAGCTAGCTAGCTGCGATGATCCAGGTGAAAAGGTTCAGAGCTTGATGTAGGAATCCGGAGATGTGGTGGAGAGGAAGCAGTCCGATATGCTCTGGGTTGAATAGCGCTGTGCAGACTGGCAGGAGTTTTCCGGGCTGAGGTTAGCTGTTGACCGCTAGCAGTGGCTAACCGACTACTAGCTAGTAACTAGTTAGCTGGCTTGCTTCTGTCGGGGGATCCGGTTCTAAAGTATAGAAAATAGCAGATTAATACAACATTGGGTGAGGTGGTTTGCAGGAGAGTATGTAGAAATTGAGGTTAAAAATAAATAAAAATATATACTAAATATATACAGAGAAAAAAAGATATATACACAGGACACGACAAGACAAAGACAAACGTCTGACTGCTACCCCTCTTGGAAAAAAATATAACTAGGAATAATGTGACAAATAATCAACAGTAGCAGCAACATATGTAATGAGTGAAAAAGTTAGTGCAAAATGGTCCAATGCAGATAGTCCAGTTTGCTATTTGGTTAACTTTTTAACTAGCTATTTTGTAGTCTTATGACTTGGGAGTAGAAGCTGTTCAGGGTCCTGTTGGTTCAAGACTTGGTGCATTGTCACTGCTTGTCATATGGTAGCAGAGACAACAGTCTGTAGAAATGTAACCACTCTCCAAATCATAGACAGAGCTATGGATGCGAGGACTGACCATACATTATATTAAAATTATAGTTGTAAGCAATATTTTGAGGCTATATAGTTGTTTGTTTACATGTACTTCTTTTCCAAACATTGGATTAAATCAAGCTTGTATTTTGGGTTCTTATGGGTTACAAAGGTGGCATGACGCAAGAATCAATGTGTACATATCATTAATTAAATAGTCAAAAATGTATATAGCAACTGCTCATTGTCCCTTTAACCAATTTCCACCCAGGAAATAGTGTCTGTAGGTGCTGTCACAAAGTCCAAATTCAACACAGTTGTCATTGACTTGTTGGATATTGATTTCGCAGTGAGAAAAACTTTTTCTGTACTGTATTTGGGAAAACCTCAACAAACAAACAAGGAGAGAAGCTGAAAACTCCAAAAACCATCCCAAATTAAAAGTTAATGGGATTCTAACTTAAGACTGTAATTTTATATCCACCATTATTAAAAATGTCCTTGTAGACTCTGTCAGGGAACTGTCTTAAGGATTTTCAAACAAGACCTCAACTCTCACTCCTATGGAAAATAGCAAATCAATATTCAGAATATCTGAAGTTTCAGCATCAGCAGTGGACAGTGTTATCAGCTGCTTCACGAACTCTAGAACAAATATTTACAGTGCGTTCAGAAATTATTCACACCCCTCGAATATTTCCAAATGTTATTGTGTTACAGCCAGAAATTAAAATGGATTAAATTGAGATTAGTCACTGGCCTACACACAGTTCCCCATAATGTCCAAGTGGAAAAGTTTTTTTATTTTATTTTTAATTTCCACAAATTAATTTGAAAATGAACAACTGAAATGTTCTGAGTCAATAAGTATTCAACACCTTTGTTATGACAAGCCTAAATCAGTTAAGGAGTGAAAATGTCCTTATTAAGTCACATAATAAGTTGCATGGACTCACTCTGTTTGTAATAATAGATTCCTACATGACAACCTCATCTCTGTACCCCGCACATACAATTATCTGTAAGGTCCCTCAGTCGAGCAGTGAATTTCAAACACAGATTCAACCACAGATACCAGGGAGGTTTTTCAATGCCTCGCAAAGACGGGCACCTATTGGTACATGGATAGAAAAAAGCATGGGGAAGTTATTAAATAACGAAATGACATCAAACACCAGGCCAAATCTACACTGGAGTTGCTTAACAAGAAGACAGTGAATATTCCTGAGTGGCCGAGATACAGTTTTGACTTAAATCTGCTTGAAAATCTATAGCGAGACTTGAAAATGGTTGTCTAGCAATGATCAACAACCAATTTGACAGAGCTTGAAGAATTAAGAAAATAATATAATGGACAAATATTGTACAATCCAGGTGTGCAAGTTCTTAGAGACCTGTCCAGAAAGACTCTGTAATCACTGCCAAATGTGATTCCAACATTTGTTGTGAATACTTATGTAAATTAGATATTTCTGTATTTCATTTTCAATAAATTAGAAAAAATACCTATAAACATGTTTTCACTTTGTCATTGTGGGGATAATGTGTGTAGATAAGTGACAAAGGTTTTTTCCCCATTTTGAATTCAGGATGTAGCTTATTAGAAGATCCAGGATATGTTACTGCTGTTATCAAGCTCACTCAACGAAGCTAACTCTCAAGACGGTACGTCTAGTGTGTGTGTGTGGATATGTGTACTACTATTACTGCTCAGTGTAATCTGATGTAATTTGCTCTGCATGCACTGCATCTGTATTATGGTCAAGTTCACATTGTTCACACTGAATAGAAACATGAAATAAACTATATCATGAAACATGTATGCTGTAATTGAAAAACTGCTAAACATGTCAAATAAATAAAAAATGACTAAACATGTCTTATGCTTGATAGTTTATTGGAGGATCACAATATGACAAGTCAACCATACAACCATACAATTATTTATCCACTAACTTGACCAATCAACTGTCATGTGTCAGGACATAAAGTACATGTTTATGGATAAAACATATTTTCTTCAGAATGTTGATGAGTTCTTCTCAGTACCAAAGTACCAATTAACTGTATTACTGTTGTTTATTTGACAATCATTGATGGGTGGGTGTTGGAATGATTCACTGAGGTAATGTTAGTGATGACTTCAGAGGTGATAGCTGATTCCATATGGAGACTGAAAAGGATCCTTGGCATCCCCATGCTGGTCGCTTCTCACCCAACAAGGTTCTTGGCTGCGTTCCAAAGCTCGCCCCAAACTGTCGAATACAGCTTTAAATCATCATTATGGAAAATACCTTTTTTAAAGCTAAACATTTGAAAATGACAACAACATTTTCAAAACATATCACAATTATAAGTGACTACCTTTTAAACTTACTGTTGTAAGACCAGTATTTGACAACCATTTAAAAAATATTTTCCCTCTACGGAACATGATGCTAATTAACTGTAGAGATGGAGTTAGCCATGTTACTCCCTCAGCATTTCCTACCACCCTCTGCTAACCTCCCGTTGACAATTTACTGTTGCTCAGACAGACAGACAGACAGACAGACAGACAGACAGACAGACAGACAGACAGACAGACAGACAGACAGACAGATAGACAGATAGACAGATAGATAGATAGATAGATAGATAGATAGATAGATAGATAGATAGATAGATAGATAGATAGATAGCTCACATGCTGCTTCATCTTCAGAGGGGCTGGTCTTCAGAGTAGCCAACTTTGCCAAAAAGGCAGTCTTTCCATTTTTTACATCATCCTTCTGCAGGAGAGCTGAGGAAGAAATATTTTTCATTTTACTAGATTTTATCAGATTAAACCCGGGCAGTAAAGTAGTACACATTTACAAACAAGACATACCTTCCTCAGAGTTATCTTCTTTGAGGGAGCTTGCTAACAGGACACCCACTAGAGCGAACAGCAGTAACATACTCTGGATCTTCATCGTTTACTAAAGCACATAGAGCACAACTTGTTAACACGCACACACACACACACACACACACACACACACACACACACACACACACACACACACACACACACACACACACACACACACACACACACACACACACACACACACACACACACACACACACACACACCCCTACACCTCTCCATCCATTCCTACCTGTCCACTTGTATACACCTGCCCACTCCTATACACCTTTGCAAAGAAGATTCTCAGTGAAAACAAAAATACCTCTTTCAGTTGGACGATGCTGTCTGATTGATGGCTGTTTATCTGGATGATGTCTTCTGGACGTCAGTAGTAATGTGGCGTCTCTCTGCCCTCTGCAGCCCTGTTTTATACTCTTTCTGCAGATGCTGTACCTGCCCCACCCACCCACACCTCTCACAGCCGATTAACAAGCAAAATGATATTACTCCCATGGCTATAACCGCAATCATGCACAGCCTGAAGTTTATGACCTCCCTCCAGGCAAAACTTCTGTCAATATTATGGATTCCTAGTTATTTCAACTGAATTTGTGACCTGGAGCTTGGATAGACTTGAATTTATAAATGGTGGTAGCACTTTATTTTAAGGTTGTATCCATAATCCATTCATAACACATTTATGAATCCAATCATTACACCTTTTATTTATTTTATTGAAACTTTATTTAACCAGGTTAGTCTCGTTAAAATAAAAATCTCATATTCAAGAGAGACCTGGAACAAGACTGCAGCATCAAATCATATTGTATTTGTTACATAGGCCGAAAACAACAGGTGTAGGTAGACCTTACAGTGAAACGCTTACTTACGAGCCCTTAACCAACAATGTCGTTTTAAGAAAAATAAGTGTTAAGAAAGTATTTACAAAAAATAAATGGATGTAAAAAAATGACAAAAAAACAAAAAGATGAAGACGAAAAATAGATAACAAACAAATAATTAAGGAGCACAATAAAAAAACAGCTAGGGTGGCTGGAATCTTTGGAAATCTTTAGAGCCTTCCTCTGACACCGCCTGGTATAGATGTCCTGGATGTCAGGAAGCTTGGCCCCAGTGATGTACTGGGCTGTATGCACTACCCCCTGTAGCAACTTGTGGTCGGAGGCCTAGCAGTTGCCATACCAGGCGGTGATGCAACCAATCAGGATGTTCTCGATGGTGCAGCTGTTTAAAACTTTTTGAGGATCTGAGGACCCATGCCAAATCTTTTCATTCTCCTGAAGGGGAATAGGCATTGTTGTGCCTTCTTCACAACTGTCTTGTTGTGTTTGGACCATAGTTTGTTGGTGATGTAGACACCAAAGAACTTGAAGCTCTCAACCTGCTCCACTATAGCCCTGTCGATGAGAATGTGGTCGTGCTCGGCCCTCCTTTTCCTGTCGTCCACAATCATCTCCTTTGTCTTGATCACGTTGAGGTAGATGTTGTTATCCTGGCACCATACTATCAGATTACCTTGGTGTTCTTGGGCACAGTTATGGCTGTCTGCTTGAAACATGTTGGTATTACAGACTCAGTCATGGAGAGGTTGAAAATGTCAGTAAAGACACTTGCCAGGTGGTCAGCACACGTTCGGAGTACCCGTCCTGGTAATCCACCTGTTTCAAGGTCTTACTCACATCGGCTATAAGAGAGCGTAATCACAGTCGTCCGGAACATGCGCTCATGCATGCTTCAGTGTTGCTTTCCTCGAAGCGACCATACAAGTAATTTAGCTCGTCTGGTTGGCTCAACCCATCAGTTTCAGACAAACAGCCACATGACATGAACCAGACGAAGATATATCAATAATAAAAGCTGCACGTCAGTAATGTACATGTACACAACACAAGTCAGAAAAAAACTGAATGCAAAACGTCAAAAGACAGGCTCACTATGGTATCAAAATGCTTCAGGTAAAACAACATCCTTGCATCAATAAGGCAACGCCGACTAGTGACATCGATAACAACTAGAAACAACAAAATGCCTCAACAACTTGTTCATCTATTTGTGCTTTGAACTTCTCTAGGGACACCAGACCCTGGAGCTTTAGGTTGGCTTGGAGGGAACTCCAATACAAGGGGACTGATTAGTGAAAATACTTTGTTCCAAGCTCTGTACATTTGTTCAGGACTGTTAGCTTAAAACAAGATTGGTATCTGAGCTTGTAAGTGTTTTAATTTCGGGCTAATAGAGAACAGATAAAATTACAGTTTTTCTAAAATGGCTTTCTATATAAGAATGTACCAGTGTTATAGCCTGTGTGTTGCTAGCTATGTCCACCTGACAGCAATGTAGACATCACATGATACAGTCAAGAGCCTTCAGTGTATTTATTGAGGCTTGAACTTAAATAGTATTACTATAGTCCAACACAAATGGAAAAGTACAATGAATCATCTATTTTATGGTGGCAAAGGAAAAACAAAATTGTGCCCGTAGTAAAGCCCAATACGCAGCTTGCTTTTACCAACAAGGTTCTCTACATGGGGTGTGAAGCTCAACTTCTCATCCACCTGATCTCAAAAATAATTTAATGTTATTACTTGTTCCATGGAATGTCCATCCGAGGTAGTAATGACATGGTTTCAGAGTGTTTAGCTTTGGAAAATACTAGGCATTTGTTTTAGAGGAATTATGAACAAGCTTCAGATCGTACGGATCGTGTTGAATGATGTTAAAAGTTGTGAGCTTTTTCAAAAGCCAAACTGCTGCTACTCGAGTAGAGAATAGTGTAATCCACATAAAAATGTACATCAGCCTTCTCAATTTGTCGTCCAATGCTGTTGATATATTTAGTGTGTGCATAAGCTGGAAGTATAAGTATTAAGTGTCTTAATCCATTAGTTCACTCCAATTCAGGGAGGGGTGGTAGGGTAGGGAAAAAATAAAGGAACATATATTAAAAAAAAATACAATATACATATATATATATATATATATATATATATATATATATATATATATATATATATATATATATATATATATATATATATTTATTTATTTAAAAAATCTATGGGGGATTTGAAATGATGCAGACATTTACATTGATAGAAGCCACAATCTATATGCAATACTGAAGCTGATCCACCCCTTAAAAAAAGAAAGGAAAACAGCCTGATCACTTTAATCATTATATTCCTTCTTGCAACTATCTATGCGTTCACATTTTGCCCTTCACTTGTGGACTTCAGTGCAGAACACATCAGCTGTCTGTGAACAAGCAAAAATAACTTTCATAGCCAACATAGATACTAGAAATACAAGTAAAAGTACAACTAAATATAGCTATCTCTCTCTTTCTCGAGCTTCTACTTCATTTTTAATGAAATTAATTTGTTCAAAACTGTTCAACCACTGTGATTCTCTCTCTTTGACTCAACCACTCACCACATTTTATGTACTGCAGTGCTAGATAGCTGTAGCTTTTGCTTTCAGTACTTGAATGATTCTCTGATTCTTTGATTGGGTAGACAACATGTCAGTTCATGACTGCAAGAGCTCTAATAGGTTGGAGGACGTCCCCTAGAAGTTGCTATAATTACTGTGTAAGTCTATGGAAGGGGTGAGAACCATGAACCTCCTAGGTTTTGTATTATCAGAAAATGTTATTCATTGGACCTTTCATGTGACTGAGAGACTGCTTATCAACATGGCAATCACATGCTCTCTCGATTGTCAGTGGAACATATTATGGATCAATTTTGCGAATGTCTATTTCCTCAATTACTTTTGCAGAAACAGTGTATCGGCCATTTTTTGGGAAAGTTCAATTTTCACAGGAAACGAGAGGGAGCTTGGTTATGAAACCTCAGGATCCCGGTTTCTGGCATTAATCCCTAGTGTGTTATGTGTGCTGCCATGTTGTCTTGTAATTCAGCAGAAAATAGCAGAAAATAATTATGTTTAACTTGCCAATATCCTGTAGAAGGAGGATCTGATGTATGATGCAAATTCAATAATTGGCCTGGAGCGTCTTCTGGCATGAACAATCTGGTGTAACTGTAATGTCAATCAACAGCGTGTTCTGTGACATGATATGCCAATATCTATCATTAGTTCTCAGGAAACTAAAAACCTGGTAACTGAATAAAGAAAGTGGTAAATACATTTGTTAATCTAGCCAAGCAGCAAGCAAATTGAGATGAGTCTCTCGGGAAAATATTTAACTATGAATGTTATTTTGTTAAAAATTAGTAAAGTAGAGTGCAGTTAACCTCTCTTGGGTAGGGGGCAGTATTTTTACGTACGGATGAAAAGCAAGCCCAAAGAAAACTGCCTGTTACTCAGGCCCAGAAGCTAAGATATGCATATAATTTGGATAGAAAACACTCTAAAGTTTCTATTAAAGTTTCTAACTATTAAAAGTATGTCTGTGAGTATAGCAGAACTGATATGGCAGGCAAAACCCCGATTACAAACCATACCCCCCCAAAGAAATTCAGCCTTCCACTGTTTTCAATGGCTGTCACTTTTATTATGAGGCGAAATCCTCCCAGATTGCAGTTCCTAGGGCTTCCACCAGATGTCAACAGTCTTTAGAAAGAGTTTCTTGCTAGTTTTTGAAAAATGAGCCAGAAATTGTAGTTTTTCTAGGTGGCTTCCATTTTGGCTGTAGTGTTTCCAAGCGCGTGGAAGAGAGCGCGTTCTTTGGTATTTTACTCCGGTAAAGACAATAACGATTTTCAGTCTAAAATTGTATAATTTATTTACGTATTAGGGTACCTAAGGTTTGATTATATACATTGTTTGACTTGTTTGGAAAATATTATTAGTAACGTTTGGGATTAATTTTGTATGCATTTTGATGGAGGGAAACTGGGTGGATTATTGACTGAAGCGCACCAGCTAAACTGAGTTTTTATGGATATAAAGAAGGGCATTATTGAACAAAATGACCATTTGTGATGTATCTGGGACCTTTTGGAGTGCCAACAGAAGAAGATCATCAAAGGTAAGGCATTTATTATATCACTATTTCTGACTTTCGTGGCGCACCTGCCTGGCTGAAATATGTTTTTCATGCTTTTGTATACGGGGCGCTGTCCTCACATAATCACATGGTGTGCTTTCACAGTAAAGCCTTTTTGAAATCTGACACAGTGGCTGGATTAACAAGAAGTTAAGCTTTATTTTTGATATAGTACACTTGTGATTTTATGAAAGTTAAATATTTATAATTCTGTAGTTTGAATTTTGCGCTCTGCAATTTCACCGGAAGTTGGCCAGGTGGGATGGTACCGTCCAACCTGGCCATAAGAAGTTAATTAAAACTTCTTATGGCTAGGGGTTCCGCTTGCGCCACCTTCCCCCCCAACATTCCACTGAAAAGGCAGCGTTGGGAATTCAAAAATATTTTTGGGAAATATTTAACTTTCACACATTAACAAGTGCAATACAGCAAATGAAAGACAAACATCTTGTTAATCTACCCATCGTGTCTGATTTTTAAAATGTTTAAAAGCGAAAACGCAACATACATTTACGTTAGATCACCACCAAATCCAAAAAAACACATAGCCATTTTTCCCAGCCAAAGATATTCACAAAAGCAGAATTAGAGATAGAATGAATCACTAACCTTTGATAATCTTCATCAGATGACACTCATATGACATGATGTTACACAATACATTTATGTTTTGTTCGATAATATGCATATTTATATCCACAGATCTCGGTTTACATTGACGCCATGTTCAGAAATGCCTCCAAAATATCCGGAGTAATTATAGAGAGCTATGCCAGATAACAGAAATACTCATCATAAACTTTGATGAAAGATCCATGTTTTACATATATTAAAGATACACTTGTTCTTAATGCAACCGCTGTGTCAAATAAAAAATAAAAAACGTTACGAAAAAGACGTAACAATATTTCTCCGCCATGTTGGATTCAACAGAAATACAAAATTACATCATAAATATTCCCTTACCTTTGATGATCTTTCATCAGAATGCAGTGCAAGGAGTCCTAGTTCCACAATAATCTCGTTGTTAATCCCACCAAAGTGTGCAATTTCAAATAGGCTTTTCAGCGAAAGCACTATAAACGATTATGTTAGATCTCCACCAAACCACAATAAGCACAGCCATTTTCCAGCGAAATATAGCATTCACAAAATGCAGGAATAAAGATAAAATGAATCACTAACCTTGAACTATCTTCATCATATGACACTATAGGACTTCGTGTTACACAATACATGCATGTTTTGTTTGATAAAGTTCATATTTATATAAAACAATCTGAGTTTACATTGGCTTATTAGATTCACTTGTTCCAAAAACATCAAGTGATTTTGCATAGCCACATCGTATCAACAGAAATACTCATCATAAATGTAGATGATAATACAAGTTATACACATGGAATTATAGATATACCTCTCCTTAATGCAACCGCTGTGTCAGATTTCAAAAAAGTTTACGTAAAAAGCAACACATGCAATAATCTGAGACGGTGCTCAGAACAGAAGCCAAATTAGCCGCCATGTTGGAGTCAAAAGAAACCAGAAAATACATGATAAATGTTTCCTTACCTTTGATGAACTTCATCAGCATGAAGTCCTAGGAATCCCAGGTCCACAATAAATACTTGATTTGTTCGAAAATGTACGTTATTTATGTCCAATTAGCTACTTTGGTTAGCGCATTTGGTAAACAATTCCAAAGTCACAAAGCGCATCCACTATAATGTGACGAAATGTCCAAAAGTTCAGTAACAGTCAGTAGAAACATGTCAAACGATGTACTGAGTCAATCTTTAGAATGTTGTTTACATATGTCTTGAATAACGTTCGAACCTGAGAATAAGAATGACTTCAGATGACCGGTGGAACGCAGGTGCTTCCCCTGTGAACGCGCATAGTGAATGCATGGTCAACTCATGGCAGTGGTGACTATTTCCTGTGTCATTCGACCCCCCTTCACATTAGTCATCAGACAAAGTTCTATTGACTGGTGACATCTAGTGGAAGGCGTACGAAGTGAAAATAACGATGCTGTTATCTGAGGATAGCACCTCTGTAAACAAAGAGAGAAAGCATATTTCAACCCTGCAGGGGCGACACAAAACGCAGAAATAAAAATATAATTCATGCCTTACCGTTGACGAGCTTCTTTTGTTGGCACTCCAATATGTCCCATAAACATCACAAATGGTCCTTTTGTTTGATTAATTCCGTCAATATATATCCAAAATGTCCATTTATTTTGCGAGTTTGATCCAGAAAAATACCGGTTCCAAATTGCTCAACGTGACTACAAAATATCTCAAAAGTTACCTGTAAACTTTGCCAAATCATTTCAAACTACTTTTGTAATACAACCTTAGGTATTTTTTTACGTAAATAATCGATAAAATTGATGACAGGATGATCTGTGTTCAAGACAGGAAGAAAACAAACTGAAGCATGCTTTCTGGTCACACGCCTCTATCTAGCAGTACACTTCAAGGGACCCTCATTCAAGATGGCCGTACTTCTTCATTACACAAAGGAATAACCTGAAAACTCATTGAAAAGACAGTGACCTAAAAGAAAATCTGAATGGTTTGTCCTCTGGGTTTCGTCTGCTAAATAAGTTCTGTTATACTCACAGACATGATTCAAACAGTTTTAGAAACTTCAGAGTGTTTTATATCCGAATCTACTAATAATATGCATATCTTATCTTCTGGGGATGAGTAACAGGCAGTTGAATTTGGGCATGCATTTCATCTGGACGTGAAAATACTGCCCCCTGTCACCAAGAAGTTAAACTACACCAGAGAAGGAAGCGAGCAATGTTACCGTATTTTCAGTAGTAATGCTAGTTTAGTTAATTTGCATGTAACTTTAGCTAGCTAGCAACTACTTTATGGTCAAGGTGTGCCGTAGCTAGCTCGCTGCCTGGAGGAAACTGTGTGGGGGCAGAGTTAGCCTTCAGATAGAATGCCCCCGTGACCGTCAGAGCCATAGGCTGAGACGGCCAGTCTAGTTAACAACGGGTGAATGTAGGTTAAACTAGACAAGAGAAGGGAGCTAGGAATGCTACTGTGTTGTAGGTAGGGTATTCTAGTGAGGTTAGAGGTAGATAAGCTAGCCTTGCAGCGTGGCCTAACTGAGTCTCAATAGCTAGCAGTGACACTGAATTTCTACACTTAACAAAAACCTTCCGGTTAGTACTCAATCTCTCAACAGGGCCTGAAGACCTATTATCGACAGTGATATCCTCCATAGTTCACTTGTAAGCACTTAACTTTTTATGGCTGGGGGGCAGTATTGAGTAGCTTGGATGAATAATGTAAACGGCCTACTTCTCAGTCTCAGTTGCTAATATATGTATATTACTATTAATGTTGGATAGAAAACCCTCTAAAGTTTCTAAAACTGTTTGAATGATGTCTGTGAGTATAACATAACTCACATGACAAGCAAAATCCAGAGGAGAAATCAAAACAGGAAGTGAGTCCCCAATGAAATCCCCTTGAGATATGAATGATGTTGCACTGCCTAGGGGTTCCACTAGATGTCAACCATCAATAGAAATTATAATGAGGCTTCTATGTTGTTGTGGGAGTGAATGAGAGCAGAATATATCAGCTGTCCATCAAGCAGCCATTTTGTGATTGAGTTTTTTCCTCATGGTACCCACTTGAGTTCCATGGCTATCGAAGACTAGAAGGAATACTCCGGTTGGAACTCTATTGAAGCTATATGTTAAAAACATCTTAAAGATTGATTTTGTACTTAGTGTGAAATGTTTCTTCGACTGGTAATATCACTTTTTGAAGTTTTTGTCCGATATAACGCTGACCAGAATTAGCATTTGGATATGTATACCAAACACTAAAAAAATAGGGTATTTGGACAAAAATAACTGACATTTTCGAACAAAACAAACATTTATTGTGGACCTGGGATTCCTGGAGTGCTTTCTGATGTAGATTATCATTTTTAAATTGAGCTCCGTCTCAGATTATTGCATGCATTTCTTTTTCTGTAAAGTTTTTTTTTAATCTGACACAGCGGTTGCATTAAGGAGAGGTATATCTATATTTCCATGTGTATAACTATATTATCATCTACATTTATGATTGTAATAGTTTTCTTCTGTGGACGAAGGATCGGACCAAAGCGCAGCGTGGTTAGAGTTCAACATGTTTAATAAAGACCATAAATGTCAACACTACAAAATACCAATACAACAAATGTGAAAAAAAGAAACAGTCCTATCTGGTACAAAGACAGAAGACAACCACCCACAAAACCCAACACAAAACAGGCTACCTAAATATGGTTCCCAATCAGAGACAATGACTGCCTCTGATTGAGAACCATATCAGGCCAAACTATGAAACAGGAAAACTAGACACACAACATAGAATGTCCACTCAGCTCACGTCCTGACCAACACTAAAACAAAGAAAACACAAAAGAACTATGGTCAGAACGTGACAATGATGAGTATTTCTGTCGAATGATGCGGCAAAATCACTTGTTGTTTTTGGAAATGGGGAATCTAACGTAAACTCAGATTTTTTTATATAAATATGAACTTTATCAAACAAAACATGCATGTATTGTGTAACATGAAGTCCTAGGAGTGTCATCTGATGAAGATAATTCAAGGTTAGTGCTTAATTTTATCTTTATTTCTGTTTTTTTCTGAATGCTATATTTTGCTGGAAAATGGCTGTGCTTATTGTGGTTTGGTGGAGACCTAACATAATCGTTTGTAGTGCTTTTGCTGAAAAGCCTATTTGAAATCGGAAACTTTGGTGGAATTAACCTGTTACATCTATGGGGGCGCTATTTCATTTTTGGATAAAAAGACGTGCCCGTTTTAAGCACAATATTTTGTCACAAAAAGATGCTTGACTATGCATATAATTTATAGCTTTGGAAATAAAACACTCTGACGTTTCCAGAACTGCAAAGATATTGTCTGTGAGTGCCCCAGAACAGATGCTACAGGCAAAACCAAGATGAAACTTCAACCCGGAAATGAGTAGGATTTTTGAGGCTCTGTTTATCATTGTCTCCTTATATGGCTGTGATTGCGCAAGGAATGAGCCTGCCCGATCTATCGTTTCCCCAAGGTGTCTGTAACGGCTTTCTTCCAACTCCTCCTCTGACGAAGAGGTAGAACAAGGATCGGACCAAAATGCAACGTGGTTCTTTCGATACATCTTTAATGTTGAAGAACACGAACAATACAAAACAACAAACGTCGAAAACCGAAACATCCCTGACTGGTGCAACAAACACAGAGACAGGAACAATCACCCACAAACACACAGTGAAACCCAGGCTACCTAAATATGGTTCCCAATCAGAGACAACGATAATCAGGCAGCCATAGACTAATCTATACACCCCACACAACCCCAAGACGAAACACACGACAAATAAACCCATGTCACACCTTGGCCTGACTCAATAAATGAAGATAACATAATAAATATAGACCAGGGCGTGACAGAACCCCCCTAAGGTGCGGACTCCCGGACGCACATCAAAACAATAGGGAGGGTCCGGGTGGGCGCCTGTCCATGGCGGCGGCTCCGGCTCGGGACGTGGAACCCACTCTATGAATGTCTTAGTCCCCCCTCCTCGCGTCCTAGGATTGTCCACCCTCGCCGCCGACCATGGCCTAGTAGTCCTCACCCAGAACCCCACTGGACTGAGGGGCAGCTCGGGACAGAGGGGCAGCTCGGGACAGAGGGGCAGCTCGGGACAGAGGGGCAGCTCGGGACAGAGGAAGCCCAGCACTGAGAGGAAGCCCAGCACTGAGAGGAAGCCCAGCACTGAGAGGAAGCCCAGCACTGAGAGGAAGCCCAGCCAGGCAGTTGAATCCGGCAGATCCTGGCTGGCTGGCAGTTCTGGCAGATCCTGGCTGACTGGCGGATCTGGAAGAGTCTGGCTGACTAGCGGATCTGGAAGAGTCTGGTTGACTAGCAGATCTGGAAGAGTCTGGTTGACTAGCAGATCTGGAAGAGTCTGGTTGACTGGCAGATCTGGAAGAGTTTGGTTGACTGGCAGATCTGGAAGAGTCTGGCTGACTGGCAGATCTGGAAGAGTCTGGCTGACTGGCAGATCTGGAAGAGTCTGGCTGACTGGCAGATCTGGAAGAGTCTGGCTGACTGGCAGATCTGGAAGAGTCTGGCTGACTGGCAGATCTGGAAGAGTCTGGCTGACTGGCAGATCTGGAAGTGTCTAGCTGACTGGCAGATCTGGAAGAGTCTGGCTGACTGGCAGATCTGGAAGAGTCTGGCTGACTGTCAAATGTGGAAGAGTCTGGCTGACTGGCAGATGTGGAAGAGTCTGGCTGACTGGCAGATCTGGAAGAGTCTGGCTGACTGGCGGATCCTGGCAGACTGACGGCTCTGGCTGCTTCATGCTGACTGACGGCTCTGGCTGCTCCATGCTGACTGGCGGCTCTGGCTGCTCCATGCAGATTGACAGCTCTGGCTGCTCCATGCAGACTAACAGCTCTGGCAGCTCCTTGCAGACTGGCAGCTCCTTTCAGACTGGCAGCTCCTTGCAGACTGGCAGCTCCATGCAGACTGGCAGCTCCATGCAGACTGGCAGCTCCATGCAGACTGGCAGCTCTGGCTGCTCCATGCAGACTGACAGCTCTGGCTGCTCCATGCAGACTGGCATCTCTGGCTGCTCCATGCAGACTGGCAGCTCTGGCTGCTCCATGCAGACAGGCAGCTCTGGCTGCTCCATGCAGACTGGCAGCTCTGGCTGCGCTAAACGGGCAGGAGACTCCGGCAACGCTGTAGAGGCGGAAGGCTCTGGCAGCGCTAAACAGGCGGGAGGCTCCGGCAGCGCAGGAGAGGCGAGGCGCACTGTAGGCCTGATGCGCAGTGCTGGCACTGATGGTACTGGGCCGAGGACACGCACAGGAAGCCTGGTGCGGGGAGCTGCCACCGGAGGGCTGGGGTGTGGAGGTGGTGCGGGGAGCTGCCACCGGAGGGCTGGGGTGTGGAGGTGGTACTGGGTAGACCAGACCGTGCAGGCGCACTGGAGCTCTTGAGCACCGAGCCTGCCCAACCTTACCTGGTTGAATACTCCCGGTCGCTCTGCCAGTGCGGCATGGTGGAATAGCCCACACTGGGTTATGCAGGCGAAACGGGGATACCGAGCGTAAGGCTGGTGCCATGTAAGCTGGCCCAAGGAGACGCACTGGGGAGCAGATGCGTAGAGCCGGCTTCATGGCATTTGGCTCGACGCTCAATCTAGCCTGGCTGATACGCGGAGCTGGAATAGAATGCACCGGGCTATGCACCCGCACTGGAGACACCGTGCGCACCACAGCATAACACGGTGCCTGCCCGGTCTCTCTAGCCCCCCGGTAAGCACAGGGAGTTTGCGCAGGCTTCCTACCTGGCGTAGCCATACTCCCTGTTATCCCCCCCAATACATTTTTGGGCTGACTCCCGGGCTTCCTATCGCGCCGCCGTGCTTGCATCAACAACTCCATTCTTCTATACCCTCTTCGCACTGCTCCAGCGAATCCCAGGCGGGCTCGGGCACTCCTCCTGGGTCGGCCGCCCACCTGTCTATTTCTTCCCACGTAGTGTAGTCCAGAAACTGTTCCCATGTCCTTTCCTCATTGCGCCGCTGTTGCTGCCTTTGTTGCTTCTCCTGTGGCTCCTGCCCGTTGACACGTTGCTTGGTCCGTTTGTGGTGGGTGATTCTGTAACGGCTTTCTTCCAACTCCTCCTCTGACGAAGAGGTAGAACAAGGATCGGACCAAAATGCAACGTGGTTCGTTCGATACATCTTTAATGTTGAAGAACACGAACAATACAAAACAACAAATGTTGAAAACCGAAACATCCCTGACTGGTGCAACAAACACAGAGACAGGAACAATCACCCACAAACACACAGTGAAACCCAGGCTACCTAAATATGGTTCCCAATCAGAGACAACGATAATCACCTGATTCTGATTGAGAACCGCCTCAGGCAGCCATAGACTAATCTATACACCCCACACAACCCCAAGACGAAACACACTACAAATAAACCCATGTCACACCCTGGCCTGACTCAATAAATGAAGATAACAAAATAAATATAGACCAGGGCGTGACAGTGTCTGCAGCATTGTGACGTATTTGTAGGCATATCATTGGAAGATTGACCATAAGAGAGACTACATTTGCCAGGGGTCCGCCCGGTGTGTCCTCCGTCGAAATTGGTGCGTCATCTTCAACTGCACGTCTTTTTCCAAGCGATTCACCGGAGAAAGGAGACTACCACGAACGATATATCAATGAAGAGATATGTGAAAAACACAGTGAGAATTGATTCTAAACAGCGTTTGCCGTGTTTCAGTCGATATTATGGAGTTAATTTGGAAAACAGTTCGCCGTTTTGATGACTGAATTTTCATTTTTTTTGGTACCCAAACGTGATGTACAAAACGGAGCGATTTCTCCTACACAAAGAATCTTTCAGGAAAAACTGAACATTTGCTATGTAACTGAGAGTCTCCTCATTGAAAACATCCAAAGTTCTTCAAAGGTAAATGATTTTATTTGAATCCTTTTCTGGTTTTTGTGCAAATGTTGCCCGCTAAATGCTACGCTAAATGCTACGCTAGCTATCAATAATCTTACACAAATGCTTGTTTTGCTATGGTTCAAAAGCATATTTTGAAAATCTGAGATGACAGTGTTGTTAAGAAAAGGCTAAGCTTGAGAGCTAGCACATTCATTTCATTTCATTTGTGATTTTCATAAATAGTTAACGTTACGTTATGCTAATGAGCTTGAGGCTATAACTGGATACAGGTTTTTTCATAGCCAAACGTGAACAAAACGGAGCGATTTGTCCTACACAAATAATATTTTTTTGAAAAACTGAACATTTGCTATCTAACTGAGAGTCTCCTCATTGAAAACATCTGAAGTTCTTCAAAGGAAAATGATTTTATTTGAATGCTTTTCTTGTTTTTGTGAAAATGTTGCTGGATGAATTCTAGGCTTATAGCTATGCTAGCTATCAACACTCTTACACAAATGCTTGTTTAGCTATGGTTGAAAAGCATATTTTGAAAATCTGAGATGACAGTGTTGTTAACAAAAGTCTAAGCTTGCGAGCAAATATATTTATTTAATTTCATTTGCGATTTTCATGAATAGTTAATGTTGCGTTATGCTAATGAGCTTGAGGCTATAAATAGAATCCCGGATCCGGGATTGCCCGACGCAAGAAGTTAACAAAGAAAATATATTTAAATTGATATAAGACACGTATGTTTTAGAAATTGTAATTATGAGATTTCTGTGGTTTGAATTTTGGTGCCCTCTATTTTCACTGGTAGTTGTCATATCGATCCCGGTATCGGGATTGCAGCCATAACAGGTTTTAAGCAGGAAAACCGGTATCCAGTCGATATGAGGAGAGGTAGAGTAGTGATAAAGTCTTGGTGATGAAGAGAAGTGAGAATAACCAGAGGGTGGGAGAGTAGCTTCTTTTATGGAAGTGAGGGTCTCAACTCATTCGACACTCCACCTGTCTGTCGCCAACAGACGCTTTTGATAGCCATTTCCGAGAGAGTAAGCAGTCCTAGCAAACCCCCACATGTGAGCTATCGAAATGAATAATTGAAAGAGAATTAGTTACATAGTGAAACAAGAGAATGTGTAATAACATCAGGAGTTACACATGTGGAATAACCTTCAGCAAGTGGATGTGTACCGTAATTTCCGGACTAAAATCCGCTACTTTTTTCCCACGCTTTGAACTTCGCGGTTTATACAATGACGTGGCTAATTTACGGATTTTTCACGCTTTCACAAGATTCATTCCGCCAAAAAACTGAGCACCGTCCATCATTCTGATTACGGTCGTCATTTTGTCACCCTCATCATGGCAAAGACACGGAGAAATGCATATGATGCAGCTTTCAAGTTGAAGGCGATCAATCTGGCTGTTGGAAAAGAAAAAGAGCTGCTGACAGCGTGGAGCATTGTCAAAAAATCCACTATCATCAACGGGTTTCGAAAGGCCGGACTGCTGCGTGTTGAAGAGGGCAGCGAACCAACATCGGATGAAGCAATTCTGAGGCTATTCAACTCAGACACCGAAGGAGATGACTTCAGTGGTTTCAGTGCACAGGAAGAGGAAGATAGTGACCAATGACTTTCTTGGTAGGCTACTGTTTACTGCTATTTTTTACATTTTTGTTACACGCTGTGTTTCGTTAAAGCCTATTTATTTTTGTTACAAGCCGTGTTTTGTTTAAAAGCTGTGTAAAGTTAATTTGTTTCAATGTACCGGTAGGCACCTGCGGTTTATAGACATGTGCGGCTTATTTATGTACAAAATACATATTTTTTTAATTCAGTGGGTGCGGTTTATAATCAGGTACGCTTAATAGTCCAGAAATTACGGTAATTACTTTGCTTGTTCCAATTGTGTAATAGCTGATACTGCTACAACCCTATTGCTATGTAATTGTGTAGTAATAGCTATAACTTCTATGTTGTTATTACAATTACTTAATGTGTAGTTACATAAAAATAGGGGCAACTTAATGTAAAAGGTTACCAATTTTGGTGATGTAAATTGTAATTGTTTGTAATGTCTTTTTAGTCCTGTATTTGACCACAGGAAGATTAGCTGACATCAAGGCGTAAGCTAACGGGGATCCTAATTAAATGTAAAATATTGTACTGAAATATACTGCTCTACTCTACTATACGATACTATACTATACTATACTCAAGATAACTCTATTTCTCTAGTGGAACTGAGACCACTCGAGACCACATATATTCGGTCTTTAACTTATCATGGTCTCAACTCACTGGGTCTGGATCTTGGGACCAATGTCCTGATTTTAAATATTAGTCTTGGCTCAGGATCTCAGGCAAGACCTTAGTCTTTTGTTGGTCTGTGTCTCGGTCTAGATCTTGTTTTTCTCTATTTAAACTGGTCTTGGTCTGGTCATGGTCTTCATACACGGACTCAAATATTTGTTGTCATTCATTGTGACCAGTGGATGCCAGTGATGTTGCCCTCAGCCATTTTCAAACCATAGGCAAACCATTTTGAAGAAGAGAATGCTCTTTGATCACTGGCTGATCACTCCCAACCTATACGAATGTCCTCTATGTATCTATTAATACACTGTATTTCTTTACATTTATTGAAGGAAAAAAAATCTGATATGTTAATGTACTGTATATTAAACACATAGATCATCATTTACATTTTGGATTATTGAAGGACAGTGACATAGGTAATGTCCAAACATGCCAAAAAGTACAGCAGAGAGCACAGAAGCAATGGTTAAACCTTCCATTAACATGTGGTTGCCATCATCACTATTTGATTGGGATTTGTTGTGTCTACACATGGTCATAAAATATGTTTCTTATCTGCCCACTGCCTCCACATTGTCACCAGATTCCTGGGCTCATCCCTGTATGCAAATGAATCCAAACTGCCTTGAACCTCTCCTTATGACACAAGCTGTATAAAACAACAGAAAACAGCACACTTTTATAGTCAATAGTTGTAAACTCTCATCATTTACAGCCTACTGTTGTTATCCAATTATTTAAGACTGGGCGTAATACTGTCCCAATAACCTGTCCACAATATTCTGAGAATCTCTCCCATCCCCACAAAAGTAATCTGGATGAGTATCTGAATGTGTCTAACCAAATGAAATCAAGCTTGATTTATATCGCACATTTCAGACATGAATGCAACACAATTCATAGAAAAAATTACAAATAAAAACAATGAAAATAAAAACAGAAATTAAAAAAAAAGAATAACAATAAAACTGAGACTAAAAAAGCTACAAAGGTGTGTTTTAAGATCTCTTTTAAGTATGTCCACAGTTTCAGCCCCCTCAGGTTCTATGGCAGGCTATTTCATAGGCTTTGGGCATAGTAACTAAAGGCTGTCTCTCTGTGACTCTTGGTCCGAGGCTTTGGGATAGTTAGAAAGGCCAGTTCCAGATGACCTGCGGGACCTACTGGGGGCATAACTCAAAAGCATGTTTGACATGCATTGGGGTGAAAAATTGTGGATTAGTTTAAAAACGAATAGAATTATTTAAAACATGTAATCTAAAACTCACAGAAAGCCAGTGCAGAGACTTTAAAACCGATGTAATGTGTGCTCTCCGTCTGGTCTTTTCAGTACTCGTATTGCAGCATTCTGCATGTTTTGCAGTTGTCCAATGGCTTTCTTGGGTAGACCAGACAGGAGAGCATTGAAATAAAATAATGAGTCTCTCTGTATCAGCCTGAGATAGAAATGTCCGCACCTTGGCAATGTTCCTCAGGTGTTAAAAATCAATTTTGGTCACATTCCTAATATGTGTGGAGTTCAGAATGTAAAATGACAAAAGTGTTTTTTACCTGGTGTTTTATCTTTATTGCCCATGAATTAAAACGTGCGGCCAGATTCTCTCTCTCAGGGTTCAAGGTAAGACCTAAGTGCAGTCTGTGTGAAGTAACAATAGCAGGCAGGGGACGATAATCCAGAGTAGGAGCAAAGGTACAGGATGGTAGGCAGGTTCAGGGACAGGCAGAGTTCAGTAATCCAGTGGTGGAGCAAATGCCATGATTACTGTATTTACAGTGGGGCAAAAAAGTATTTAGTCAGCCACCAATTGTGTAAGTTCTCCCACTTAAAAAGATGAACTTGTTATCAGTATTAAAGACAACTGTCCACAACCTCAAACAGTCACACTCCAAACTCCACTATGGTCAAGGCCAAAGAGCTGTCAAAGGACACCAGAAACAAAATTGTAGACCTGCACCAGGCTGGGAAGACTGAATCTGCAATATGTAAGCAGCTTGCTTTGAAGAAATCAACTGTGGGAGCAATTATTAGGAAATGGAAGACATACAAGACTACTGATAATCTCCCTCGATCTGGGGCTCCACGCAAGATCCTACCTCGTGGGGTCAAAATGATCACAAGAACGGTGAGCAAAAATCCCAGAACCACACGGGGGGACCTAGTGAATGACCTGCAGAGAGCTGGGACCAAAGTAACAAAGCCTACCATCAGTAACACACTACGCCGCCAGGGACTCAAATCCTGCAGTGCCAGACGTGTCCCCTTGCTTAAAGATGTTCACATATTCTAGGTCGGAACCATCCAGGGTGGTGATGCTAGTCGGACGTGTGGGTGCAGGCAGCGAACGGTTGAAACGCATGCATTTGGTTTTACTAGCGTTTAAGAGCAGTTGGAGGCCACGGAAGGAGTGTTGTATGGCATTGAAGCTCGTTTGGAGGTTAGATAGCACAGTGTCCAAGGAAGGGTCAGAAGTATACAGAATGGTGTCGTCTGCGTAGAGGTGAATCAGGGAATCACCCGCAGCAAGAGCAACATCATTGATATATACAGAGAAAAGAGTCGGCCCGAGAATTGAACCCTGTGGTACCCCCATAGAGACTGCCAGAGGACCAGACAACATGCCCTCCGATTTGACACACTGAACTCTGTCTGCAAAGTAGTTGGTGAACCAGGCAAGGCAGTCATTTGAAAAACCGAGGCTACTGAGTCTGCCGATAAGAATATGGTAATTGACAGTGTCGAAAGCCTTGGCCAGGTCGATGAAGACGGATGCACAGTACTGTCTTTTATCGATGGCGGTTATGATATCGTTTAGTACCTTGACCGTGGCTGAGGTGCACCCATGACCAGCTCTGAAACCAGATTGCATAGCAGAGAAGGTATATTGGGATTCGAAATGGTCGGTAATCTGTTTGTTGACGTGGCTTTCGAAAACCTTAGATAGGCAGGGCAGGATGGATATAGGTCTGTAACAGTTTGGGTCCAGGGTGTCTCCCCCTTTGAAGAGGGGGATGACCGCGGCAGCTTTCCAATCCTTGGGGATCTCAGATGATACAGAGTAAAGGTTGAACAGGCTGGTAATAGGGGTTGCAACAATGGCGGCGGACAGTTTCAGAAATAGAGGGTCCAGATTGTCAAGCCCAGCTGATTTGTATGGGTCCAGGTTTTGCAGCTCTTTCAGAACATTTGCCATCTGGGGGGGGAGCTGTTGGCCGAGGTTGGAGTAGCCAGGAGGAAGGCATGGCCAGCCGTTGAGAAATGCTTGTTGAAGTTTTCGATTATCACGGATTTATCGGTGGTGACCGTGTTACCTAGCCTCAGTGCAGTGGGCAGCTGGGAGGAAATTACCTAAAAGTGTTATGCATAGCACCTTTCATGTGATTGAGAGACTGCTTATTAACATGGCAATCCCGTGCTCTCTCTATTGTCGGTGTAACATCATATTGATCAATGTTGGAAATGTCTATTTCCTCAATTACTTTTGCAGAAATTATACTTTTTCACAGGAAATCTCAGGATCACGGTTTCTGGGATTAATCCCTAGTGTGTATAGAGTTATGTATGCTGCCATGTTGCTGAGTAAACAGTCCTTGGAATTGTTGAAAATTGCCTTAGAAAATAATTATGTTTAACTTGCTGATATACGGTAGATGCAGGATCTGATGTATGATGCAAATTCAATACCTGGCCTAGAGCGTGTTCTGGCCCGGACAACCTGGTTTAACTGCATGTTCTGTTCCAAGATACACAGATACCATTCATTAGTTCTCAGTAAACCAAAAACTTGTTAAGTTAAAGAAAATGGTAAATAAATAAAGGAATTAACTTCACCACTGTCTTTATTTACCATGTTCCAAGTATATAATGGGCTTTTGAAGACCACAACACTCCATGATCACAGCCTCTGTTATCACATTAAAGAACACAAGACTATAAGGTCTTTCAGATAAGACTGTTATGATCATGATGGATTCTATCCACTTCAACATGCATAACAAAATGTCTAAATGTTGTGCTCCAGGCTAGGCGTCAGTTTAATTTCAGGCCTACCAGTTTGGCTTACTAGGAACTCATAATATTGGCTTATCTTGACAGAGAACATGCTCTAGGCCAGGAATATACGTTTTCAAGGTTGTCCAACAGCCGTAAGAGTGGTGAGTGGTGCCTCATTAGCACCTGTGCCTCTCGTTCCACATATGCTTTCAACAGGTTGATGATCGCCATCGTCCTGGCTGACTCACCCTGCAGTTGACTGGAGAGACATGCTCTGTCACCACATATGGGCCCTGCCACTGAGCCAGGAGCCTGTGATCTGGTGTGGAGATGAGGAGGAGTACCTTCTTTCCTGGGTGTAACTGTCGTGGCTGGGCTGTTCTATTGTACGACCAGGATTGGGTTTCCTGCGCTTTGGCCATGTTCCCTCACCATTGGCCATATTGCTGCTATTCAGTCCTTCACGAATGTGACGTGTTTGATGAGGGAACGGTACAGGCAGGGTTTGTTCTCCCAGGCATCCTTGGTCAAGTCAAGGATGACGCGACATGGCCACCCATAGAGCAGCTCCAAAGGCGAGAAGACAGTGGATGCCTGGGGGACCTCCCAAAGCGCGAATATGAGGAGGGGCAACATCATATCCCAATTATTCCTGTCACGGTCCACCACCCTGCGTAGCATGCTTTTGATGGTTTTATTCATCCATTCACACAGCCCGTCCGTCTTGGGGTTGTAAACACTGGTCCTTATTTGTTTGACCAGGTATAACTGACACAGGTCCTTCATCAGTCTGGACATGAATGGTGTAACATGGTCGGTCATGAATGATGGTCGGGAGTCCCACTCGGGATGACATGAGATACAGATCTTTCACTTTGGCTTTTGTTGCTATCGACCTCAGGGGAATAGCCTCTGGGAACTTCGTCACATAGTCCACCACCACCAAGATGAACTCATCTCCACGTACTGAACATGGCAGGGGTCCCACCAGGTCCATGGCTATCCTCTGAAATGGGGTCTCTGTAATTGGGAAAGGAATAAGAGGGTTACGGTATATTCGCTTGGGACCATAACATTGGCAGGAGTCATAAGATTTGCAATACTTAGCGAAATCTTGAGTAATCTTCAGCCAATAGAAATGCCCCAGCAACCATTTGGTGGTCTTCTCCCTGGCAAGGTGACCCCCTAGTACATATGTATAGGCCATGTGTAACACAACATCTCTGTGTGAACGGGGCACCAATAACAGTTCCTGTTCTACCCCTCTAAGTTTGGCCACCTTCCGAGCTGACACTCCCATCTATCCTCTTCACTTTCCGCATAGCCTGCCGAAGGTCAGGATCCCAGTGTTTGGCTGTTCCGAATTGACCCATTAGCTCATCCGACAGGGTGAAGTTGTGCGTGTTGGGGTGGGGGAGGGTGCGCTCCTGGTTGGAGTCACATGACTCCGTGCCAAACCCCCTCTGGGTGCACTCTCTCGATGACTCCTGAAACACCTAGCGTAACTGATCCCTCTGGAGATCGTTGACTTAACTCAGGACGGGGGTCTGGTTAGATCCGGATCCCGCTGGGTCACTTTCAAAGCCCCTCCAGGTGTCCTCCTCCATGTTTTTTCTGGAACAAGTTCCTCAGTCGGTCATCAGGGGAGTCTCATCTCCCCCTGGTCCAACGAGGAATCCTGTTTGCCCTGCCACACCTCCTTAGCTTCATCCCGTCCTGTGAGATAAGGGAGGTAAAGGCAAAAAAAGGCCATGGTGGCAAAGTAAATACAATATAGCAAGTAAAACACTGGCTAACTGGTGCTTGCTTCAGGACAGGGACGTTAGCCAGGAGTAGCCATTCGGATAGTAGCTAGCTAGCTGCAATGATCCGGTAGCGGGCCGCAGCTAGCAGGCTAGCAGACAGGCCTTCAGAGGACGTAATGATGGAGGAGCCTGTTGAAACCTCCTCGGGTGGATTACGTCGGTAGATCAGTCGTGATGGATCAGCAGGGCTCCGTGTTGGCAGTTAAAGGGGTCCAGGCCAAATGGCAAAAAGTTATTGTAGCCCAAGGAGTGGCTGATGAATCTCTTCAGCTTGCCGGGAGATGGGCCTAACACGAGGCTAGCTCCAGGCTAACTACTGCTTGCTTCGGGACAGAGACGTTAGCCAGGAGTATCCACTCGGATAGCAGCTAGCCAGCTGCGATGATCCAGGTGAAAAGGTTCAGAGCTTGAGGTAGGAATCCGGAGATGTGGTAGAGAGGAAGCAGTCTGATATGCTCTGTGTTGAATAGCGCTGTGCACACTGGCAGGAGTTATCCTGGCTGAGGTTAGCTGATGACCGCTAGCAGTGGCTAACCGACTACTAGCTAGTAGCTGGCTAGCTTCTGTTGGGGGATCCTGTTCTAAAGTATAGAAAATAGCAGACTAATACCACATTGGGTGAGGTGGGTTGCAGGAGAGTATTTAAAAATAAATAAAAATATATGAAATATAAACAGAGAAAAAATATATATACACAGGACACGACAAGACAAAGACAAAGACGTCTGACTGTTACCGACTGCTACACCATCTTGGGATAAAATATAACCAGGAATAATGTGACAAATAATCAACAGTAGCAGCAACATATGTAATGAGTGCAAAAATGTTCAATGGAGATAGTCCAGTTAGCTATTTGGTTAACTTTTTAACTAGCTATTTTGTAGTCTTATGCCTCGGGGTAGAAGCTGTTCAGGGTCCTGTTGGTTCAAGACTTGGCGCATTGTCACTGCTTGTCTTGTGGTAGCAGAGACAACAGTCTATAGAAATGTAACCACTCTCAAAATCATAGACAGTGCTCTGTTATGCGAGCACTGACCATACATTAAATTAAAATTATAGTTGTAGCAATATTTTGAGGCTATATAGTTGTTTGTTTACATGTACTTCTTTTCCAAACATTGGATTAAATCAAGCTTGTATTTTGGGTTCTTATGGGTTACAACAGTGGCATGAGGCAAGAATCAATGTGTACATATCATTCATCAATGAGTCAAAAATGTATATAGCAACTGCTGATTGTCCCTTTAACCAATTTCCACCCAGAAAATAGTGTCTGTGTAATGCCCGGGGAGTAGTGGAGGAAGAAGTCAGGCACAGGAAGCATAGGGTTCAGGGTAGCGCTACTTTTAATTGCACCACAATGGTGAATTGATGCTAACCCAAACTTTAATATTCACATAAAAAGTCCACAGACCCACTCCAAAAGGCTTTCAGAGCCATCATCGACTCAGTGGGTTTTGTCCAACATGTCTCTGGACCTACTCACGGTCACAGTCATACTCTGGACCTAGTTTTGTCCCATGGAATAAATGTTGTGGATCTTAATGTTTTTCATCACAATCCTGGACTATCGGACCACCATTTTATTATGTTTGCAATTGCAACAAATAATCTGCTCAGACCCAAACCAAGGAACATCAAAAGTCGTGCTATAAATTCACAGACAACACAAAGATTCCTTGATGTCCTTCCAGACTCCCTCTGTCTACCCAAGGACTCCAGAGGACAAAAATCAGTTAACCACCTAACTGAGGAACTCAATTTAACCTTGCGCAATACCTTTGATGCAGTTGCACTACTAAAAATAAAAACAGTTCTCATAAGAAACTAGCTCCCTGGTATACATAAAATACCCGAGCTCTAAATAAGCTTCCAGAAAATTGGAATGGAAATGGCGCCACACCAAACTGGATGTCTTCCGACTAGCTTGGAAAGACAGTACCATGCAGTATAGAAGAGCCCTTACTGCTGCTCGATCATCCTATTTTTCCAACTTAATTGATGAAAATAAGAACAATCTGAAATTCCTATTTGATACTGTCACAAAGCTAACTAAAAAGCAGCATTCCCCAAGAGAAGATGGCTTTCACTTCAGCAATAATAAATTCATGAACTTCTTTGAGGAAAAGATCATGATTATTAGAAAGCAAATTACGGACTCCTCTTTAAATCTGCGTATTCCTTCAAAGCTCAGTTGTCCTGAGTCTGCACAACTCTGACAGAACCTAGGATCAAGAGAGACTCAAGTGTTTTAGTGCTATATCTCTTGACACAATGATGAAAATAATCATGGCCTCTAAACCTTCAAGCTGCATACTGGACCCTATTCCTACTAAACTACTGAAAGAGCTGCTTCCTGTGCTTCGCCCTCCTATGTTGAACATAATGAACGGCTCTCTATCCATCGGAGGTGTACCAAACGCACTAAAAGTGGCAGTAATAAAGCCTCTCTTGAAAAAGCCAAACTTTGACCCAGAAAATATAAAAAATTATTGAATCTTCCATTCCTCTCAAAATTTTGGGAAAAGGCTGTTGCGCAGCAACTCACTACCTTCCTGAAGACAAACAATGTATACGAAATGCTTCAGTCTGGTTTTAGACCCTTTTAGATACTGAGACTGCACTGGTGAAGGTGGTAAATTACCTTTTAATGGCATCAGACCGAGGCTCTGCATCTGTCCTCGTGCTCCTAGACCTTAGTGCTGCTTTTGATACCATTGATCATCACATTCTTTTGGAGAGATTGGAAACCCAAATTGGTCTACACGGACAAGTTCTGGCCTGGTTTAGATTTTATCTGTCGGAAAGATATCAGTTTGTCTCTGTGAAATGGTTTGTCCTCTGACAAATCAACTGTAAATTTCAGTGTTCCTCAAGGTTCCGTTTTAGGACCACTATTGTTTTCACTGTATATTTTACCTCTTGGGGATGTCATTCGAAAACGCAATGTTAACTTTCACTGCTATGCGGATGACCACAGCTGTACATTTCAATGAAACATGGTGAAGCCCCAAAATTGCCCTCGCTAGAAGCATGTGTTTCAGACATAAGGAAGTGGATGGCTGCAAACTTTCTACTTTTAAACTCGGAGAAAACAGAGATGCTTGTTGAATCTGACAATTAATCTTAATGGTTGTACAGTCGTCTCAAATAAAACTGAAGGACCTCGTCGTTACTCTGGACCCTGACCCTCTCCTTTGAAGAACATATCAAGACTGTTTCAAGGACAGCTTTTTTCCATCTATGTAACATTGCAAAAATCAGAAACTTTCTGTCCAAAAATTATGCAGAAAAATTAATCCATGCTTTTGTCACTTCTACAGTGCCTTGCGAAAGTATTCGGCCCCCTTGAACTTTGCGACCTTTTGCCACATTTCAGGCTTCAAACATAAAGATATAAAACTGTATTTTTTTGTGAAGAATCAACAACAAGTGGGACACAATCATGAAGTGGAACGACATTTATTGGATATTTCAAACTTTTTTAACGAATCAAAAAATGAAAAATTGGGCGTGCAAAATTATTCAGCCCCTTTACTTTCAGTGCAGCAAACTCTCTCCAGAAGTTCAGTCAGGATCTCTGAATGATCCAATGTTGACCTAAATGACTAATGATGATAAATACAATCCACCTGTGTGTACTCAAGTCTCTGTATAAATGCACCTGCACTGTGATAGTCTCAGAGGTCCATTAAAAGCGCAGAGAGCATCATGAAGAACGGACAAGAAGAATTCTCCCATTTTCCACTGGAATTCTAACCCTATTACAGGGGCCGAGTCACTGGCTTACTAGGGCTCTTTCATTCCGTCCCTAGGAGGGGTGCGTCACTTGAGAGGGTTGAGTCACTGATGTGATCTTCCTATCTGGGTTGGAGCACCCCCTTGGGTAGTGCCGTGGCGGAGATCTTTGTGGGCTATACTCGGCCTTGTCTCAGGATGGTAAGTTGGTGGTTGAAGATATCCCTCTAGTGGTGTGTGGGCTGTGCTTTGGCAAAGTGGTTGGGGTTAAATCCTTCCAGTTTTGCCCTGTCCGGGCGTGTCATCGGATGGGGCCACAGTGTCTCCTGACCCCTCCTGTATCAGCCTCCAGTATTTATGCTGCAGTAGTTTGTGTCGGGGGGCTAGGGTCAGTTTGTTATATCTGGAGTACTTCTCCTGTCCTATCCGGTGTCCTGTGTGAATTTAAGTAAGCTCTCTCTAATTCTCTCTTTCTCTCTTTCTTTCTCTCTCTTGGAGGACCTGAGCCCTAGGACCATGCCTCAGGACGACCTGACATGATAACTCCTTGCTGTCCCCAGTCCACCTGGCCGTGCTGCTGCTCCAGTTTCAACTGTTCTGCCTGTGATTATTATTATTTGACCATGCTGGTCATTTATGAACATTTGAACATCTTGGCCATGTTCTGTAATAATCTCAACCCGGCACAGCCCGAAGAGGACTGGCCACCCCATATAGCCTGGTTCTTCTCTAGGTTTCTTCGTAGGTTTTGGCCTTTCTAGGGAGTTTTTCCGAGCCACCATGCTTCTACACCTGCATTGCTTGCTGTTTGGGGTTTTAGGCTGGGTTTCTGTACAGCACTTTGAGATATCAGCTGATGTACGAAGGGCTATATCAATACATTTGATTTGATTTGATTTTAAATGCCCCAGACACGGGGAACTTAAACAGTCCAGCAAACACAAAACACAGAGACAACCATGACCTACAGCCGTGTACACACATACACTGAAAATAATCCCGCACAACCAGCAGGCGGGCCGGCTGGTAAATAAAGCCCAACCAATTATCCTAAACTAAACACAGGTGCAACTAATAAACAGAAAATGGGGAAAAGAAATCAGTGGCAGCTAGTAGGCCGGTGATGACGACCGCCGAGCGCCACCCGAACAGGAAGGGGAGCCAACTTCAGTAGGAGTCATGACGGTCTGTAGGTGCTGTCACAAAGTCCAAATTCAACACAGTTGTCTTTGACTTGTTGGATATTGATTTCCCACTGAGCAAACTTTTCCTGTACTTACAGCATTATATTAAATTATTTTCCATCAGGTTTTTGTTTGGTAGACCTCATTGTGTTATTGAAAATGTTGTCTGATTTTTGATTTGGGAAAACCTCAACAAACAAACAAGGAGAGAAGCTGAAAAGTCCAAAAACCATCCCAAAATAAAAGTTAATGGGATTCTAACTCAAGACTTTAATTTTATATCCGCCACTATTAACTTCTTGAAACTCCCCATCCCGGATCCGGGTTTGTGACTAAAGCCTCAGGCTCATTAGCATACGCAACGTTAACGATTTCTGAAAATCGCAAATAAAATGAAAATAATGCGTCTGCTCTCAAGCTTAGCCTTTTCTTAACAACACTGTCATCTCAGATTTTCAAAATATGCTTTTGAACCATAGAAATTGACTAATTTGTGTAAGAGTATGCAAAGCTAGCATAGCATTTTGAGTAGCATTTAGCACGCAACATTTTCACAAAAACCAGATAACCAAATAAATAAAATCATTTACCTTTGAAGAGCTTCTGATGTTTTCAATGAGGAGACTCTCAGTTACATACCAAATGCGCAGTATTTCCTGAAAGCGTCTGTGTGTAGGAGAAATCGTTCCGTTTTCTACATTGCGTCTGGCTAACGAACCGAAAATTCAGTCACCTACAACGTAAAACTTTTTCCGGATTAACTACATAATATCGACCGAAACATGGCAAACGTTTGGAATCAATCCTCAAGGTGTTTTTTCACATATCTCTTCATTGATATGCAGTTCGTGGAAGCTTGCTTTCCTCTCTGTATCCCATGTAAAAATACTGGCAGGTGACTTTTGCGCACCAATTTCGGCGCAGGACACCGGGCGGACACCTGGTAAATGTGGTCTCTTATGGTCAATCTTCCAATGATCTGCCTACAAATACGTCACAATGCTGCAGACACCTTGGGGAAACGACAGAAAGGGCAGGCTCATTCCTCTCGCATTCACAGCCATATAAGGAGACAATGGAAAACAGAGCCTCAAAATCCTTGTCATTTCCTGGATGCCATCTCATCTTGGTTTTGCCTGAAGCTCACGTTCTAGGGCACGCACAGAGAATATCTTGGTATTTCTGGACACGTCAGAGTGTTTTCTTTCGAATGCTATCAATTATATGCATAGTCGAGCATCTTTTTGTGACAAAATATCTTGTTTAAAACGGGAACGTTTTTCATCCAAAAATGAAATAGCGCCCCCATAGATGTAAGAGGTTAAACATGTCCTTGTAGACTCTGTCAAGGAACTGTCTCAAGGATATTCAAACAAGACTGCAACTTTCACTCCTATGGAAAATAGCAAATCAATATTCAGAAGATCCGAAGTTTCAGCATCAGCAGTGGACAGTATTATCAGCTGCTTCACGAACTCTAGAACAAAATATTTACAGTGCCTTCAGAAATTATTCACACCCCTCTAATTTTTCCAAATGTTATTGTGTTACAGCCTGAAATTAAATGGATTCAATTGAGATTAGTCACTGGCCTACACACAATTCCCCATAATGTCCAAGTGGAAATATTTTTATTTTCTTTTTTTCTTCACAAATTAACCTCTTGAAACTCCCCATCCCGGATCCGGGATTGTGACTAAGCCTCAGGCTCATTAGCATAACGCAACGTTAACGATTTCTGAAAATCGCAAATAAAATTAAAATAATGCGTTTGCTCTCAAGCTTAGCCTTTTCTTAACAACACTGTCATCTCAGATTTTCAAAATATGCTTTTGAACCATAGAAATTGACTAATTTGTGTAAGAGTATGCAAAGCTAGCATAGCATTTTGTGTAGCATGTAGCACGCAACATTTTCACAAAAGCCAGATAACCAAATAAATAAAATCATTTACCTTTGAAGAGCTTCTGATGTTTTCAATGAGGAGACTCCCAGCCACATACCAAATGCGCAGTGTTTCCTGAAAGCGTCTGTGTGTAGGAGAAATCGTTCCGTTTTCTACATTGCGCCTGGCTACCGAAACGAACCGAAAATGCAGTCACCTACAACGTGAAACTTTTTCCGGATTAACTACATAATATCGACCGAAACATGGCAAACGTTGTTTGGAATCAATCCTCAAGGTGTTTTTTCACATATCTCTTCATTGACATGCAGTTCTTGGAAGCTTGCTTTCTCTCTGTGCCCCATGGAAAAATACTGGCAGGTGACTTTTGCGCACCAATTTCGGCGCAGGACACCGGGCGGACACGTGGTAAATGTGGTCTCTTATGGTCAATCTTCCAACGATCTGCCTACAAATACGTCACAATGCTGCAGACACCTTGGGGAAACGACAGAAAGGGCAGACTCATTCCTCTTGCGTTCACAGCCATATAAGGAGATCATGAAAGACAGAGCCTCAAAAATCCTTGTCATTTCCTGGATGCCAAGTCATCTTGGTTTTGCCTGAAGCTCACGTTAAAGGGCACGCACAGAGAAGATATTTGTATTTCTGGACACGTCAGAGTGTTTTCTTTCGAACAGTAGCAATTATATGCATAGTCGAGCATCTTTTTGTGACAAAATATCTTGTTTAAAACGGGAACGTTTTTCTTCCAAAAATGAAATAGCGCCACCATAAGTGTAAGAGGTTAATAAAAAATGAACAACTGAAATGTCCTGAGTCAATAAGTATTCAACACCTTTGTTATGACAAGCCTAAGTAAGTTCAGGAGTGAAAATGTCCTTATTAAGTCACATAATAAGTTGCATGGACTCACTCTGTGTGTAATAATAGATTCTTACATGACAACCTCATCTCTGTACCCCACACATACAATTATCTGTAAGGTCCCTCAGTCGAGCAGTGAATTTCAAACACAGATTCAACCACAGAGACCAGTGAGGTTTTCCAATGCCTCGCAAAGAAGGGCACCTATTGGTACATGGATAGAAAAAAAGCATGGGGAAGTTATTAATTAACTAAATAACATCATACACCAGGCCAAATCTACACTGGAGTCTCTTACCAAGAAGACAGTGAATATCTCTGAGTGGTCAAGATACAGTTTTGACTTAAATCTGCTTGAAAATCTATAGCGAGACTTGAAAATGGTTGTCTAGCAATGATCAACAACCAATTTGACAGAGTTTGAAGAATCCCAAAAATAATATAATGGGCAAATATTGTACAATCCAGGTGTGCAAGTTCTTAGAGACCTGTCCAGAAAGACTCTGTAATCACTGCCAAATGTGATTCCAACATTTGTTGTGAATACATATGTAAATGAGATATTTCTCATTTTCAATAAAATAGCAAAAATACCTATAAACATGTTTTCACCTTTTCATTATGGGGGTAATGTGTCTACCAATAGATAAGTGACAAATCTTTTTTTTCTAATTTTGAATTCAGGATGTGGCTTATAAGAAGATCCAGGATATCTTACTGCTGTTCACTCTATTGGGAGTGTTGTTATCAAGCTCACTCAATGAAGCTAACTCTGAGGGCCCTCGGAGTGTGGTGTCAGGAAAATAACCTCACACTCAACGTCAACAAAACTAAGGAGATGATTGTGGACTTCAGGAAACAGCAGAGGGAACACCCCCCTATCCACATCGATGAAACAGTAGTGGAGAGGGTAGTATGTTTTAAGTTCCTCGGCATACACATCACAGACAAACTGAATTGGTCCACCCAAACATACAGCATCGTGAAGAAGGCGCAGCAGCGCCTCTTCAACCTCAGGAGGCTGAAGAAATTTGGCTTGTCACCAAAAGCACTCACAAATTTCTACAGATGCACAATCGAGAGCATCCTGGCGGGCTGTATCACCGCCTGGTACGGCAACTGCTCCGCCCACAACTGTAAGACTCTCCAGAGGGTAGTGAGGTCTGCACAACGCATCACCGGGGGCAAACTACCTGCCCTCCGGGACACCTACACCACCCGATGTTACAGGAAGGCCATAAAGATCATCAAGGATAACAACCACCCGAGCCACTGCCTGTTCACCCCGCTACCATCCAGAAGGCGAGGTCAGTACAGGTGCATCAAAGATGGGACCGAGAGACTGAAAAACAGCTTCTATCTCAAGGCCATCAGACTGTTAAACAGCCACCACTAACATTGAGTGGCTGCTGCCAACACACTGACTCAACTCCAGCCACTTTAATAATGGGAATTGATGGGAAATTATGTAAAATATATCACTAGCCACTTTAAACAATTCTACCTAATATAATGTTTACATACCCTACATTATTCATCTCATATGTATACGTATATACTATATCATCTACTGCATCTTTATGTAATACATGTATCACTAGCCACTTTAACTATGCCACTTTGTTTACATACTCATCTCATATGTATATACTGTACTCAATACCATCTACTGTATCTTGCCTATGCTGCTCTGTACCATCACTCATTCATATATCTTTATGTACATATTCTTTATCCCCTTACACTTGTGTGTATAAGACAGTAGTTTTGAATTGTCAAATCAAATCAAATTTTATTTGTCACATACACATGGTTAGCAGATGTTAATGCGAGTGTAGCAAAATGCTTGTGCTTCTAGTTCCGACCATGCAGTAATAACCAACAAGTAATCTAACTAACAATTCCAAAACTACTGTCTTATACACAAGTGTAAGGGGATAAAGAATATGTACATAAATTGTTAGTTAGATTACTTGTTGGTTATTACTGCATTGTCGGAACTAGAAGCACAAGCATTTCGCTACACTCGCATTAACATCTGCTAACCATGTGTATGTGACAAATAAAATTTGATTTGATTTCAAGATGGTACGTCTCGTGTGTGTGTGTGTGTGGATATGTGTTCTACTATTACTGCACAATCTGATGTAATTTGCTCTGCATGCACTGCATCTCTATTATGGTCAAGTTCACGTTGTTCATACTGAATAGAAACACGAAATAAAACAATATTATGAAACATGTATGATGTAATTGAAACACTGCTAAACATGTAAGATTAATAAAAAACGACTAAACATGTCTTATGCTTGATAGTTTATTGGAGGATCACAAAATGACATGTCAACCATACAACCATACAATTATTTATCCACTAACTTGACCAATCAACTATCATGTGTCAGGAAATAAAGTACATGTTCATGGATAAAACATATATTCTTCAGAATGTTGATGAGTTTTTCTCAGTACCAAAGTACCAATT
>NW_027003327.1:0-5487 GCF_036934945.1 Oncorhynchus masou masou
AGAGTGAGGCCTAAGAGGGTTTTATATAAGCAACAACCAGTGGGTCTTGCAAAGGGTAAACAGAGATGACCAGTTTACAGAGGAGTATAGAGCACAGTGATGTGTCCTTTATAAGGAGCATTGGAGGCAAATCTGAAGGCCAAATGGTAAAGAACATCTAGCCGCTCGAGAGCACCCTTACCTGCAGATCTATAAATTAAATCTCTGTAGTCTAGCATGGGTAGGATGGTCATCTGAATCAGGGTTAGTTTGGCAGCTGAGGTGAAAGAGAAGCGATTACGATATAGGAAATCAAGTCTAGATTTAACTTTAGCCTGCAGCTTTGATATGTGCTGAGAGAAGGACAGTGTACCGTCTAACCATACTCCCAAGTACTTGTATGAGGTAACTGTAAGTCCCATCTTTGGATAGTTCGTGTTTCCCACTGGACTCCATGGGCCAGTATAGCTGACCTAAGTTCCAAATATAGAAAGAAGGAGTTGGCTGGTATTGTGTATATCTTCAGAAAACAAATTGAATAAAAACTCCTTGATCAAATTGGTAAGGCCACCCAGTGAGTATGTTTTCTGGGGTTGAATTACATTTTATTGTGCACGCAAGGGAGCCACTTCTGCAAACCTCATTAAGAAGGTGCATAGAGGCTAAGCCCTGAATACCAAACACTGATGTCCTTAAAGGCCCATTGCAATGACTCTCCTGTGTTTTATATATTCTTCCACACTATGAGGTTGGAGTAATACTGTGAAATTGTGAAAATTACGATAATGCCCTTTTAGTATTACAGCTATAACCCCCCCGCTCCCCCTCCCTCCCTGAAAATGTCAACCTGTTTTGTTGGGATGTAATTTTTGGCCTGCCTGGTGTCCAACTCCAGGCGGTAAATTGGGGCTTGATTCAATCAGATCCGCTTTAGCCAACGGTGTCAGAGGTGGAACTATCGTTAGAGCTATCAAAGCCACACGCTACCAGCATTATACCTAAAGTGGACATTGGCTACTGGAGTTCACATTAACCAGAAATCCCATGCGGCCTTGCACAAGTTGAAACAGTGGAATGTGAGATGTAATCTACACACTCCATTAGGATGATAGAAATTCTCATTATTCAGTTTAATGACACTTTCTCGTTCTGAGCTTCTAATGTGAGTGGGACAGGTGTTGGTTTTGTGACAATGATTGCAAGAGCATCTGCTCACTGATTTGACGGTTCCAACACAGTTCCACCTCTGACCTCCAAAACATCTGCTTTGTCTGTTATCGCCGGTTATGCTTGATCTGACTGAATTTAGGCCTTAGTTAATAGACCAATAAGAAAGAGAGTTCCAAACCTCTCGGCCAATAGCAGCTAGTTTTCTGCCACAGCAGCTAGTCCCCCCCCCTCCCAACTCGCAGACAGTCCTAGCAAAATTCTTGCTTGAGAAATTGCTCTTGGCTAAGAAGCTTTTTTTAAACTGAAAACATTCACAGTAAAGTACTTCATTGTTACTCAGAAATGATTTGATATTGAGATATAAAGAATGGCTACATTGCACCTTTAAATCAGAGCACGTAAAAAGGCATACATTTGAATTAGTATGAATATAAATGAATCCCTTGAGTAATGATAACCATTCTCTTTATTAGCCTTGTTGCATTGTAGGTTGCGGGTCAGGGAACACATTGAACAGGTTAGACGTTGTTAATGGAGATTGTGTTACAGAGTGTAGTGCTATGGGAGATGTGGCACTTTATGGTGTCTGTGTAATTAAGCCAGTAAAGCTCAGGGTCTTTCAGGCATTGTAACTTCTACTGCCAATTCACCCAGTTACACTTCACCATTGCTGCCTGGACCACAATACTAAACACAATTAGCAGGATTCTGTATCTCACAGAATGTCCATTAAAGTTTGCCATAAACTGATAATGCATGTGCCCTTAACAGTTTTGCAAAATTCTGGGAAATCCAGGTTAAAGTAGGTGTTAGTTTTACGTCTCTGACTTGTTATATAGTTATTTTATTACATCCTTTAGCTAGAAGACTTCCCAGTATGAGCCAGGAAGGCCCACATGAGAACTTCTGTGAGGTTACAATAAGAACGACTGATGTTATTAACCGACCTGGCACAGCTGCAATGTGTCCACTTGACTTTCTAATGGGATGTAACCACACTCTAGAACTCATATTATGCAACTGTTGAGGAATAAGATCACTTACTTATCACTTACGTTGCCAGCAACAATAGGATACCTCTCAATGAATTTACATTACAACAATACATTATAGATCATCTCAGAATTAATGCTACCTGGTTGAGTACTGTTGGGTGGGGGGTGGATAGAAACATCTGATGTCATAACAGAATGGGTATAAACACATGATGTCATAACAGGGTGGGTATAAACACCTGATGTCATAACAGGATGATGTCATAACAGGATGTAAAAAAACACCTGATGTCATAACAGAATGGATATAAACACCTGATGTCATAACAGAATGGATATAAACACCTGATGTCATATCAGGATGGGTATAAACACCTGATGTCATATCAGGATGGGTATAAACACCTGATGTCATAACAGAATGGATATAAACACATGATGTCATATCAGGATGGGTATAAACACCTGATGTCATAACAGGATGGGTATAAACACCTGATGTCATAACAGAATGGATATAAACACCTGATGTCATAACAGAATGGATATAAACACATGATGTCATATCAGGATGGGTATAAACACCTGATGTCATAACAGAATAGATATAAACACCTGATGTCATAACAGAATGGGTATTAACACATGATGTCATAACAGAATAGATATAAACACCTGATGTCATATCAGGATGGGTATAAACACCTGATGTCATAACAGAATGGATATAAACACATGATGTCATATCAGGATGGGTATAAACACCTGATGTCATAACAGAATAGATATAAACACCTGATGACATAACAGAATGGATATAAACACATGATGTCATAACAGGATGGATATAAACACATGATGTCATAACAGAATGGATATAAACACATGATGTCATAACAGGATGGGTATAAACACCTGATATCGCCTAACAGAATGGATATAAACACCTGATGTCATAACAGGAATGGGTATAAACACATGATGTCATAACAAGAATGGGTATAAACACCTGGTGTCATAACAGGATGGATATAAACACATGATGTCATAACAGGATGTAAATAAACACATGATGTCATAACAGGATATAAATAAACACCTGATGTCATAACAGGATGGATATAAACACATGATGTCATAACAGAATGGATATAAACACATGATGTCATAACAGGATGGGTATAAACACATGATGTCATAACAGAATGGATATAAACACCTGATGTCATAACAGGATGGATATAAACACATGATGTCATAACAGAATGGGTATTAACACATGATGTCATAACAGAATAGATATAAACACCTGATGTCATATCAGGATGGGTATAAACACCTGATGTCATAACAGAATGGATATAAACACATGATGTCATATCAGGATGGGTATAAACACCTGATGTCATAACAGAATAGATATAAACACCTGATGACATAACAGAATGGATATAAACACATGATGTCATAACAGGATGGATATAAACACATGATGTCATAACAGAATGGATATAAACACATGATGTCATAACAGGATGGGTATAAACACCTGATGTCATAACAGAATGGATATAAACACCTGATGTCATAACAGAATGGGTATAAACACATGATGTCATAACAGAATGGGTATAAACACCTGGTGTCATAACAGGATGGATATAAACACATGATGTCATAACAGGATGTAAATAAACACATGATGTCATAACAGGATATAAATAAACACCTGATGTCATAACAGGATGGATATAAACACATGATGTCATAACAGAATGGATATAAACACATGATGTCATAACAGGATGGGTATAAACACATGATGTCATAACAGAATGGATATAAACACCTGATGTCATAACAGGATGGATATAAACACATGATGTCATAACAGAATGGATATAAACACATGATGTCATAACAGGATGGATATAAACACATGATGTCATAACAGAATGGATATAAACACCTGATGTCATAACAGGATGGGTATAAACACCTGATGTCATAACAGGATGTAAATAAACACATGATGTCATAACAGGATGGGTATAAACACATGATGTCATAACAGGATGTAAATAAACACATGATGTCATAACAGGATGTAAATAAACACCTGATGTCATAACAGGATGTAAATAAACACCTGATGTCATAACAGGATGTAAATAAACACCTGATGTCATAACAGGATGTAAATAAACACCTGATGTCATAACAGGATGTAAATAAATCCATGATGTCATAACAGGATGTAAATAAACCCATGATTTCATTACAGGATGTAAATAAACACCTGATGTCATAACAGAATGGATATAAACACCTGATGTCATAACAGGATGGGTATAAACACCTGATGTCATAACAGGATGTAAATAAACACCTGATGTCATAACAGGATGTAAATAAACACCTGATGTCATAACAGGATGTAAATAAACACCTGATGTCGCAACAGGATGTAAATAAACCCCTGATGTCATAACAGGATGTAAGTAAACACCTGATGTCATAACAGGATGTACTGATGTAACGGGATGTAAATAAACACCTGATGTCATAACAGGATGTAAATAAACACTTGATGTTCTTCGGTTCCATTATTTTCTAACTTCTTTTCAATTCTCTTCAGCTTTTAGAGAAATGACAAACACAGCAAAGGAACACAAACGCACTGGTCCACTTGGTTAACTATTAATTTCAAGCTACTACAACCCGCCCCACTAACCAAAGCGGCGTTAAGTAATGAATGCGAAATGAAAACCAAATGTCATGTGAAGACACAGACCGCTTCCCTTTGCCTTCGATGGCCAGTCATTTTTCTTGTTAATGTACCATGTCGAATTTGTAAGGCGACGGCGTGAAAATGAAAGGTTGCATGTCTCACTTGGTTGGCAATATATATTTGATAACCACAGTAAATCAATGTGGTGCAGGAGGAACACATGTTAATGGAAGAGCCACAAAATTGGAATGGAATTTGTTTTAGAAAGCGAAAACCGGTTCTGTGCAACCGGGAAAACCGATGCACTTGTTTATTCACTGAGAAAAAGAAGCAGAGGTGAAAAATAGAAAGAAATAGGTGATAGAGAGAGACAGAGAGAGACAGAGAGACACAGAGAGCACAGAGAGAGAGAGACAGAGAGAGAGAGAGAGACAGAGAGACAGAGAGAGACAGAGAGAGAGAGACAGAGAGAGAGAGAGAGACAGAGAGACAGAGAGACACAGAGAGAGAGAGACAGAGAGAGACAGAGAGAGAGACAGAGAGACACAGAGAGAGACAGAGAGAGAGAGAGACAGAGAGACACAGAGAGACACAGAGAGAGAGAGAGACAGA
>NW_027003328.1:0-5486 GCF_036934945.1 Oncorhynchus masou masou
GGCTGACTCTCCATACTGTTGGTCTACATTATGTGACCACGGCTGTCTCTCCATACTGTTGGTCTACATTATGTGACCACGGCTGACTCTCCATACTGTTGGTCTACATTATGTGACCACGGCTGACTCTCCATACTGTTGGTCTACATTATGTGACCACGGCTGACTCTCCATACTGTTGGTCTACATTATGTGACCACGGCTGACTCTCTCCATACTGTTGGTCTACATTATGTGACCACGGCTGACTATCCATACTGTTGGTCTACATTATGTGACCACGGCTGACTCTCCATACTGTTGGTCTACATTATGTGACTATAGCTGACTCTCCATACTGTTGGTCTACATTATGTGACCATGGCTGACTCTCCATACTGTTGGTCTACATTATGTGACCACGGCTGACTCTCCATACTGTTGGTCTACATTATGTGACCACGGCTGACTCTCCATACTGTTGGTCTACATTATGTGACCATGGCTGACTCTCCATAGTGTTGGTCTACATTATGTGACCATGGCTGACTCTCCATACTGTTGGTCTACATTATGTGACCACGGCTGACTCTCCATACTGTTGGTCTACATTATGTGACCATGGCTGACTCTCCATACTGTTGGTCTACATTATGTGACCACAGCTGACTCTCCATACTGTTGGTCTACATTATGTGACCATGGCTGACTCTCCATACTGTTGGTCTACATTATGTGACCACAGCTGACTCTCCATACTGTTGGTCTACATTATGTGACCACGGCTGACTCTCCATACTGTTGGTCTACATTATGTGACCACAGCTGACTCTCCATACTGTTGGTCTACATTATGTGACCATGGCTGACTCTCCATAGTGTTGGTCTACATTATGTGACTATAGCTGACTCTCCATACTGTTGGTCTACATTATGTGACCATGGCTGACTCTCCATACTGTTGGTCTACATTATGTGACCACAGCTGACTCTCCATACTGTTGGTCTACATTATGTGACCACGGCTGACTCTCCATACTGTTGGTCTACATTATGTGACCATGGCTGACTCTCCATACTGTTGGTCTACATTATGTGACCACAGCTGACTCTCCATACTGTTGGTCTACATTATGTGACCACGGCTGACTCTCCATACTGTTGGTCTACATTATGTGACCACGGCTGACTCTCCATACTGTTGGTCTACATTATGTGACCACGGCTGACTCTCCATACTGTTGGTCTACATTATGTGACCACGGCTGACTCTCCATACTGTTGGTCTACATTATGTGACCACGGCTGACTCTCCATACTGTTGGTCTACATTATGTGACCATGGCTGACTCTCCATACTGTTGGTCTACATTATGTGACCACAGCTGACTCTCCATACTGTTGGTCTACATTATGTGACCACGGCTGACTCTCCATACTGTTGGTCTACATTATGTGACCACGGCTGACTCTCCATACTGTTGGTCTACATTATGTGACCACGGCTGACTCTCCATACTGTTGGTCTACATTATGTGACCACGGCTGACTCTCCATACTGTTGGTCTACATTATGTGACCACGGCTGACTCTCCATACTGTTGGTCTACATTATGTGACCACGGCTGACTCTCCATACTGTTGGTCTACATTATGTGACCACGGCTGACTCTCCATACTGTTGGTCTACATTATGTGACCACGGCTGACTCTCCATACTGTTGGTCTACATTATGTGACCACGGCTGACTCTCCATACTGTTGGTCTACATTATGTGACCACGGCTGACTCTCCATACTGTTGGTCTACATTATGTGACCACGGCTGACTCTCCATACTGTTGGTCTACATTATGTGACCACGGCTGACTCTCCATACTGTTGGTCTACATTATGTGACCATGGCTGACTCTCCATACTGTTGGTCTACATTATGTGACCACGGCTGACTCTCCATACTGTTGGTCTACATTATGTGACCATGGCTGACTCTCCATACTGTTGGTCTACATTATGTGACCACAGCTGACTCTCCATACTGTTGGTCTACATTATGTGACCATGGCTGACTCTCCATACTGTTGGTCTACATTATGTGACCACAGCTGACTCTCCATACTGTTGGTCTACATTATGTGACCATGGCTGACTCTCCATACTGTTGGTCTACATTATGTGACTATAGCTGACTCTCCATACTGTTGGTCTACATTATGTGACCATGGCTGACTCTCCATACTGTTGGTCTACATTATGTGACCACAGCTGACTCTCCATACTGTTGGTCTACATTATGTGACCACGGCTGACTCTCCATACTGTTGGTCTACATTATGTGACCACAGCTGACTCTCCATACTGTTGGTCTACATTATGTGACCATGGCTGACTCTCCATACTGTTGGTCTACATTATGTGACCACAGCTGACTCTCCATACTGTTGGTCTACATTATGTGACCACGGCTGTCTCTCCATACTGTTGGTCTACATTATGTGACCACGGCTGACTCTCCATACTGTTGGTCTACATTATGTGACCACGGCTGTCTCTCCATACTGTTGGTCTACATTATGTGACCACAGCTGACTCTCCATACTGTTGGTCTACATTATGTGACCACGGCTGACTCTCCATACTGTTGGTCTACATTATGTGACCACAGCTGACTCTCCATACTGTTGGTCTACATTATGTGACCACGGCTGACTCTCCATACTGTTGGTCTACATTATGTGACCACGGCTGACTCTCCATACTGTTGGTCTACATTATGTGACCACGGCTGACTCTCCATACTGTTGGTCTACATTATGTGACCACGGCTGACTCTCCATACTGTTGGTCTACATTATGTGACCACGGCTGACTCTCCATACTGTTGGTCTACATTATGTGACCACGGCTGACTCTCCATACTGTTGGTCTACATTATGTGACCACGGCTGACTCTCCATACTGTTGGTCTACATTATGTGACCACGGCTGACTCTCCATACTGTTGGTCTACATTATGTGACCACGGTTGACTCTCCATACTGTTGGTCTACATTATGTGACCACGGCTGACTCTCCATACTGTTGGTCTACATTATGTGACCACGGCTTGACTCTCCATACTGTTGGTCTACATTATGTGACCACGGGTTGACTCTCCATACTGTTGTTATCTACATTATGTGACCATGGCTGACTCTCCATACTGTTGGTCTACATTATGTGACCACGGGGTTGACTCTCCATACTGTTGGTCTACATTATGTGACCACGGGCTGACTCTCCATACTGTTGGTCTACATTATGCGTGTGACCATGGTTGACTCTCCATACTGTTGGTCTACATTATGTGACCACGGGGTTGACTCTCCATACTGTTGGTCTACATTATGTGACCATGGTTGACTCTCCATACTGTTGGTCTACATTATGTGACCACGCTGACTCTCCATACTGTTGGTCTACATTATGTGACCATGGCTGACTCTCCATACTGTTGGTCTACATTATGTGACCACAGCTGACTCTCCATACTGTTGGTCTACATTATGTGACCATGGCTGACTCTCCATAGTGTTGGTCTACATTATGTGACTATAGCTGACTCTCCATACTGTTGGTCTACATTATGTGACCACGGTGACTCTCCATACTGTTGGTCTACATTATGTGACCACAACTGACTCTCCATACTGTTGGTCTACATTATGTGACCACGGCTGACTCTCCATACTGTTGGTCTACATTATGTGACCATGGCTGACTCTCCATAGTGTTGGTCTACATTATGTGACTATAGCTGACTCTCCATACTGTTGGTCTACATTATGTGACCACGGCTGACTCTCCATACTGTTGGTCTACATTATGTGACCACGGCTGACTCTCCATACTGTTGGTCTACATTATGTGACCACGGCTGACTCTCCATACTGTTGGTCTACATTATGTGACCACGGCTGTCTCTCCATACTGTTGGTCTACATTATGTGACCACGGCTGACTCTCCATACTGTTGGTCTACATTATGTGACCACGGCTGACTCTCCATACTGTTGGTCTACATTATGTGACCACAGCTGACTCTCCATACTGTTGGTCTACATTATGTGACCACGGCTGACTCTCCATACTGTTGGTCTACATTATGTGACCACGGCTGACTCTCCATACTGTTGGTCTACATTATGTGACCACGGCTGACTCTCCATACTGTTGGTCTACATTATGTGACCACGGCTGACTCTCCATACTGTTGGTCTACATTATGTGACCATGGCTGACTCTCCATACTGTTGGTCTACATTATGTGACCACGGCTGACTCTCCATACTGTTGGTCTACATTATGTGACCACGGCTGACTCTCCATACTGTTGGTCTACATTATGTGACCACGGCTGACTCTCCATACTGTTGGTCTACATTATGTGACCATGGCTGACTCTCCATACTGTTGGTCTACATTATGTGACTATAGCTGACTCTCCATACTGTTGGTCTACATTATGTGACCACGGCTGACTCTCCATACTGTTGGTCTACATTATGTGACCACAACTGACTCTCCATACTGTTGGTCTACATTATGTGACCACAGCTGACTCTCCATACTGTTGGTCTACATTATGTGACCATGGCTGACTCTCCATACTGTTGGTCTACATTATGTGACCACAGCTGACTCTCCATACTGTTGGTCTACATTATGTGACCATGGCTGACTCTCCATACTGTTGGTCTACATTATGTGACCACAGCTGACTCTCCATACTGTTGGTCTACATTATGTGACCATGGCTGACTCTCCATACTGTTGGTCTACATTATGTGACTACAGCTGACTCTCCATACTGTTGGTCTACATTATGTGACCATGGCTGACTCTCCATACTGTTGGTCTACATTATGTGACCACAGCTGACTCTCCATACTGTTGGTCTACATTATGTGACCACGGCTGACTCTCCATACTGTTGGTCTACATTATGTGACCATGGCTGACTCTCCATACTGTTGGTCTACATTATGTGACCACGGCTGACTCTCCATACTGTTGGTCTACATTATGTGACCACAGCTGACTCTCCATACTGTTGGTCTACATTATGTGACCACGGCTGTCTCTCCATACTGTTGGTCTACATTATGTGACCACGGCTGACTCTCCATACTGTTGGTCTACATTATGTGACCACGGCTGTCTCTCCATACTGTTGGTCTACATTATGTGACCACGGCTGACTCTCCATACTGTTGGTCTACATTATGTGACCACGGCTGACTCTCCATACTGTTGGTCTACATTATGTGACCACAGCTGACTCTCCATACTGTTGGTCTACATTATGTGACCACGGCTGACTCTCCATACTGTTGGTCTACATTATGTGACCACGGCTGACTCTCCATACTGTTGGTCTACATTATGTGACCACATGGCTGACTCTCCATACTGTTGGTCTACATTATGTGACCACGGCTGACTCTCCATACTGTTGGTCTACATTA
>NW_027003329.1:0-5486 GCF_036934945.1 Oncorhynchus masou masou
TCTCTACTGGTGCCGTCACTGATAAAACTAGCTTGATGAGGTCCATGTTATGTCTCTACTGGTGCAATCTCTGATAAAAATAGCTTGATTCGGTCCATGTTGCCTCTCTACTGGTGCCGTCACTGATAAAACTAGCATGATGAGGTCGCATGATCCGTCTCTACTAGTACCGTCACTGATAAAACCAGCTTGATGAGGTCCATGTTCTGTCTTTACTCGTGCCGTCACTGATAAAACTAGCTTGATGAGGTGTTTGTTACGTCTTTACTAGTACCGTCACTGATAAAACCAGCTTGATGAGGTCCATGTTCTGTCTTTACTCGTGCCGTCACTGATAAAACTAGCTTGATGAGGTGTTTGTTCCGTCTTTACTCGTGCCGTCACTGATTAAACTAGCTTGATGAGGTCCATGATCCGTCTCTATTTGTACCGTCACTGATTAAACCAGCTTGATGAGGTCCATGTTCCGTCTCTACTAGTACCGTCACTGACAAAAACCAGCTTGATGAGGTCAGTGTTCCGTCTCTACTGGTACCGTCACTGATAAAACCTGCTTGATGAGATAAATGTTCCGTCTCTACTGGTGCCGTCACTGTTAAAACTAGCTTGATGAGGTCCTTTTTCCGTCTCAACTGGTGCAGTCACTGATAAAACTAGCTTGACGAGGTCCATGATCCATCTCTACTGGTGCCGTCACTGATAAAACTAGCTTGATGAGCTCAATGTTCTGTTTCTACTGGTGCCATCTCTGATAAAACTAGCTTGATTCGGTCCATGTTGCATCTCTACTGGTGCCGTCACTGATAAAAACAGCTTGATGAGGTCCATGTTCCGTCTCTACTGGTGCCATCACGGATAAAACCAGATTGATAAGATCCATGTTCCGTCTCTACTGGTGCCGTCACTGATAAAACTAGCTTGATGAGGTCCATGATCCGTCTTTACTGGTAACGTCACGGATAAAACCAGCTTTATGAGATAAATGTTCCGTCTCTACTGGTGCCATCACTGATAAAACTAGCTTGATGAGGTCCATGATCCGTCTCTACTGGTACCGTCACTGAGAAAACCAGCTTGATGAGGTCCATGTTCTGTCTTTACTCGTGCCGTCACTGATAAAACTAGCTTGATGAGGTGTTTGTTCCGTCTTTACTCGTGCCGTCACTGATTAAACTAGCTTGATGAGGTCCATGATCCGTCTCTATTTGTACCGTCACTGATAAAACTAGCTTGATGAGGTCCTTTTTCCGTCTCAACTGGTGCAGTCACTGATAAAACTAGCTTGATGAGGTCCTTGTTCCGTCTCTACTGGTGCCGTCACTGATAAAACTAGCTTGATGAGGTCCATGTTGCCTCTCTACTGGTGCCGTCACTGATAAAACTAGCATGATGAGGTCGCATGATCCGTCTCTACTAGTACCGTCACTGATAAAACCAGCTTGATGAGGTCCATGTTCCGTCTCTACTGGTACCGTCACTGAGAAAACCAGCTTGATGAGGTCCATGTTCTGTCTTTACTCGTGCCGTCACTGATAAAACTAGCTTGATGAGGTGTTTGTTCCGTCTTTACTCGTGCCGTCACTGATTAAACTAGCTTGATGAGGTCCATGATCCGTCTCTACTAGTACCGTCACTGATTAAACTAGCTTGATGAGGTCCATGATGCGTCTCTACTAGTACCGTCACTGATAAAACCAGCTTGATGAGGTCCATGTTCTGTCTCTAATGGTAACGTCACTGATAAAACTAGCTTGATGAGGTCCATGATCCGTCTTTACTCGTGCCGTCACTCGATTAAACTAGCTTGATGAGGTCCATGTTCTGTTTCTTCTGGTGCCATTTCTGATAAAACTAGCTTGATTCGGACCATGTTGCATCACTACTGGTGCCGTCACTGATAAAACTAGCTTGATGAGGTCCTTTTTCTGTCTCAACTGGTACCGTCACTGATAAAACTAGCTTGATGAGGTCCATGTTCTGTTTCTACAGGTGCCATCTCTGATAAACTAGCTTGATTCGGTACATGTTGCATCTCTACTTGTGCCGTCACTGATAAAACTAGCTTGATGAGGTCCTTGTTCCGTCTCTACTGGTGCCGTCACTGATAAAACCAGATTGATGAGGTCCATGTTCCGTCTCTACTGGTGCCGTCACTGTTAAAACTAGCTTGATGAGGTCCATGTTATGTCTGTACTAGTGCCATCTCTGATAAAACTAGCTTGATTCGGTCCATGTTGCCTCTCTACTGGTGCCGTCAATGATTAAACTAGCATGATGAGGTCCCATGATCCGTCTCTACTAGTACCGTCACTGATAAAACTAGCTTGATGAGGTCCATGATCCGTCTTTACTGGTAACGTCACGGATAAAACCAGCTTTATGAGATAAATGTTCCGTCTCTACTGGTGCCATCACTGATAAAACTAGCTTGATGAGGTCCATGATCCGTCTCTACTGGTACCGTCACTGATAAAACCAGCTTGATGAGGTCCATGTTCTGTCTCTACTGGTACCGTCACTGAGAAAACCAGCTTGATGAGGTCCATGTTCCGTCTCTACTGGTACCGTCACTGATAAAACCTGCTTGATGAGATAAATGTTCCGTCTCTACTGGTGCCGTCACTGTTAAAACTAGCTTGATGAGGTCCTTTTTCCGTCTCAACTGGTGCAGTCACTGATAAAACTAGCTTGATGAGGTCTTTGTTCCGTCTCTACTGGTGCCGTCACTGATAAAACTAGCTTGATGAGGTCCATGTTATGTCTCTACTGGTGCAATCTCTGATAAAAATAGCTTGATTCGGTCCATGTTGCCTCTCTACTGGTGCCGTCACTGATAAAACTAGCATGATGAGGTCGCATGATCCGTCTCTACTAGTACCGTCACTGATAAAACCAGCTTGATGAGGTCCATGTTCTGTCTTTACTCGTGCCGTCACTGATAAAACTAGCTTGATGAGGTGTTTGTTACGTCTTTACTAGTACCGTCACTGATAAAACCAGCTTGATGAGGTCCATGTTCTGTCTTTACTCGTGCCGTCACTGATAAAACTAGCTTGATGAGGTGTTTGTTACGTCTTTACTAGTACCGTCACTGATAAAACCAGCTTGATAGAGGTCCATGTTCTGTCTTTACTCGTGCCGTCACTGATAAAACTAGCTTGATGAGGTGTTTGTTCCGTCTTTACTCGTGCCGTCACTGATTAAACTAGCTTGATGAGTGAGGTCCATGATCCGTCTCTATTTGTACCGTCACTGATTAAACCAGCTTGATGAGGTCCATGTTCCGTCTCTACTAGTACCGTCACTGACAAAAACCAGCTTGATGAGGTCAGTGTTCCGTCTCTACTGGTACCGTCACTGATAAAACCTGCTTGATGAGATAAATGTTCCGTCTCTACTGGTGCCGTCACTGTTAAAACTAGCTTAATGAGGTCCTTTTTCCGTCTCAACTGGTGCAGTCACTGATAAAACTAGCTTGACGAGGTCCATGATCCATCTCTACTGGTGCTGTCACTGATAAAACTAGCTTGATGAGCTCAATGTTCTGTTTCTACTGGTGCCATCTCTGATAAAACTAGCTTGATTCGGTCCATGTTGCATCTCTACTGGTGCCGTCACTGATAAAAACAGCTTGATGAGGTCCATGTTCCGTCTCTACTGGTGCCATCACGGATAAAACCAGATTGATAAGATCCATGTTCCGTCTCTACTGGTGCCGTCACTGATAAAACTAGCTTGATGAGGTCCATGATCCGTCTTTACTGGTAACGTCACGGATAAAACCAGCTTGATGAGATAAATGTTCCGTCTCTACTGGTGCCATCACTGATAAAACTAGCTTGATGAGGTCCATGATCCGTCTCTACTGGTACCGTCACTGAGAAAACCAGCTTGATGAGGTCCATGTTCTGTCTTTACTCGTGCCGTCACTGATAAAACTAGCTTGATGAGGTGTTTGTTCCGTCTTTACTCGTGCCGTCACTGATTAAACTAGCTTGATGAGGTCCATGATCCGTCTCTATTTGTACCGTCACTGATAAAACTAGCTTGATGAGGTCCTTTTTCCGTCTCAACTGGTGCAGTCACTGATAAAACTAGCTTGATGAGGTCCTTGTTCCGTCTCTACTGGTGCCGTCACTGATAAAACTAGCTTGATGAGGTCCATGTTGCCCTCTACTGGTGCCGTCACTGATAAAACTAGCATGATGAGGTCGCATGATCCGTCTCTACTAGTACCGTCACTGATAAAACCAGCTTGATGAGGTCCATGTTCCGTCTCTACTGGTACCGTCACTGAGAAAACCAGCTTGATGAGGTCCATGTTCTGTCTTTACTCGTGCCGTCACTGATAAAACTAGCTTGATGAGGTGTTTGTTCCGTCTTTACTCGTGCCGTCACTGATTAAACTAGCTTGATGAGGTCCATGATCCGTCTCTACTAGTACCGTCACTGATTAAACTAGCTTGATGAGGTCCATGATGCGTCTCTACTAGTACCGTCACTGATAAAACCAGCTTGATGAGGTCCATGTTCTGTCTCTAATGGTAACGTCACTGATAAAACTAGCTTGATGAGGTCCATGATCCGTCTTTACTCGTGCCGTCACTGATTAAACTAGCTTGATGAGGTCCATGTTCTGTTTCTTCTGGTGCCATTTCTGATAAAACTAGCTTGATTCGGACCATGTTGCATCACTACTGGTGCCGTCACTGATAAAACTAGCTTGATGAGGTCCTTTTTCTGTCTCAACTGGTACCGTCACTGATAAAACTAGCTTGATGAGGTCCATGTTCTGTTTCTACAGGTGCCATCTCTGATAAACTAGCTTGATTCGGTACATGTTGCATCTCTACTTGTGCCGTCACTGATAAAACTAGCTTGATGAGGTCCTTGTTCCGTCTCTACTGGTGCCGTCACTGATAAAACCAGATTGATGAGGTCCATGTTCCGTCTCTACTGGTGCTGTCACTGTTAAAACTAGCTTGATGAGGTCCATGTTATGTCTGTACTGGTGCCATCTCTGATAAAACTAGCTTGATTCGGTCCATGTTGCCTCTCTACTGGTGCCGTCAATGATTAAACTAGCATGATGAGGTCCCATGATCCGTCTCTACTAGTACCGTCACTGATAAAACTAGCTTGATGAGGTCCATGATCCGTCTTTACTGGTAACGTCACTGGATCAAAACCAGCTTGATGAGATAAATGTTCCGTCTCTACTGGTGCCATCACTGATAAAACTAGCTTGATGAGGTCCATGATCCGTCTCTACTGAGTACCGTCACTGATAAAACCAGCTTGATGAGGTCCATGTTCTGTCTCTACTGGTACCGTCACTGAGAAAACCAGCTTGATGAGGTCCATGTTCCGTCTTTACTCGAGCCGTCACTGATAAAACTAGCTTGATGAGGTGTTTGTTCCGTCTTTACTCGTGCCGTCACTGATTAAACTAGCTTGATGAGGTCCATGATCCGTCTCTACTAGTA
>NW_027003330.1:0-5486 GCF_036934945.1 Oncorhynchus masou masou
ACACACACACACACACACACACACACACACACACACACACACACACACACACACACACACACACACACACACACACACACACACACACACACACACACACACACACACACACACACACACACACACACACATTTGGTACACTGGGTTCCTTCTGGGACATCCCTTGAGATCGCTGTTATTTGTCCTCCAACTGCCTCTCGGTGCACAGCCTCATCCATGGCTTCTCTGACGCTCCTGCTACCATTTGCCTGTTTTGTGTTGTACGATTTTTGTGGTTTTGACGAGCAATAACTTCTCACTTCACTTTTTCACAGGTCTAATTCTCTGAATTCTCATGCAGTTGCGCATGGGCAGGCAGCACACTGAAAACGAACTGCTCAGCAAAGCAAAAACATCCCGTATTTGTGCCTGTGTTGCTTTCGTGGGAGAGCAAAAAACCCAAAACAACAGTAGTTGGTTGAACCCCAGCCAAATCTTCTGTGAGATTGAATTAGTATGGTTTTATGCTTGAATGAGTATGGATATATATATCTCTTAAATTAATGAGTAAACCATTTTAGAAAAACTATGGGACATGTAGTCTTTGCTTGTTTGCTATGTCAATCATGGCCACCGCTTATAGCCTATAACTGATGCTTTCTGCTGTCTTCTAAACCTGCAATCTAATATGTGAAATATTTAGCAATTAAAAGTTATTAATTCGCTACAAAGACATTAGTAAGGCAGCTCGTGAAATGAAGTAGCTTTTTTCTTATGAATTCCTGTGATCGAGCTCTCCAAACCCACCCATCCCAGAGCCAATCACGGACTTTCACAGAGGTTACTAGGTCACCCAATTCAAACCACATTTAAAAATAAAACATTCTGCCTTGCAGTAATAAATATAATAAAATAACTAACAACAGCAAAATACTTACATAGGTATTGATTTAAAAAATGACTATCCACAATGCTATTTATTACTATAATGGTATTTACTAACATACTTTTATTACTAAAATAGTTTCAAACGTGTTCTAGGTTACCCTACCCAAGAATTAGGGTTAAGGCTAAAATAGGTTATACCTATTGTTAGTGGTTAGGGCTAAATAGGTTTAGGGTTTAAGGCACAAAAAAACAGTATGGGTTTATTGCTCTTTGCTCCTTCCTGTGGCCTGCTGGGGTACTACATGACTCAATCGCGACACTTGTCGGCTCATAATCCTAAGGTAGCAACTGCGTCAGATCTACAAATCAATGAGCTAAACATATTTAGTTTGCAACTCAGTGAACCTGCACAGCAATCGCTCAATTCGATGCCTACGAACGAACAGATTTCGACGCATACCAATTTAATCAGCAGCCATTTAGAGACAACAAAATACAAAGGTAATTTCTTTAGTGAATCGGCAATTTATTGTAAAAGAGAACAGGGACATGCTTTCGTTTAGGTTTACACCATTTTCTGAAAACAAATATGGCCAGAAAATGTTTACGGTTGATTCCTATAAGTAATCCTAGGATAAGTAATCATTCTCACCCCCCTTAAATGATTTAGATGCACTATTGTAAAGTGGCTGTTCCACTGGATGTCAGAAGGTGAATTCACCAATTTGTAAGTCGCTCTGGATAAGAGCGTCTGCTAAATGACTTAAATGTAAATGTAAATGTAATCGCTACCGCTGCGGTTCATCACACCGTGTACAATGTGCATGCTCACCAAATAATCGACCTTGTTAATAATGATTTACCTGGCAGCATTGGCTGTTCTTGGTGACCCAGAACTTGGGCTGTGAGTAGAACGGTCTGCAAGCGAAATGATGCCACAGTGCTCAAGTCAGAACAAATTCTTATTTTCAATGACAGCCTAGGAAGTGGGTTAACTGCTTGCTCAGGGGCAGAATGACAGATTTGTACTCTACTCTACTGGGATGTACGTTGCTCTACTGTACTGAATTATACTATACTCTATTTTTCTTGTGAAACATAAACATAGTCCGGACCAAGCAAATTTGGTCATGTTTGGGGGCGGCGCTCAGTAGAATAATAGCCCGTGTGTAGAATAATACCCAAACATGATTACATTTTCTATCTATTCAGGATACATCACCATGAAAGAGAATAGCATTCATAATTATGCATTTCTATATATGCTGAACAAAAATATAAAACAACATGCAACAATTTCAAAGATTTTACTGAGTTACAGTTCATATAAGGAAATCAGTTCATTGAAATAAATAAATTAGGCCTTAATCTATGGGTTTCTCATGACTGGGCAGGGGTGCAGCCATGGGGTGGGCCTTGGAGGGCATATAAGCCACTGGGGAGACAGGCCCTGCCAATCAGAATTTAGTTGGATGGAGGAGCGGCTTATGGTAGAGAAATTAACATTTGATTGTCTGGCAAAAGCTCTGGTGGACATTCCTGCAGTCAGCATGCCAATTGCACGCTCCCCTCAAAAATGTTGACCTCTGTGGCATTGTGTAGTGTGACAAAACTGCACATTTTAAAGTGGCCTTTTATTGTCTGCAGCACCTGTGTAAGGATCATGCTGTTTAATCAGCTTCTTGATATGCCACACCTGGATTCTCTTGGCAAAGGAGAAATGCTCACTAACAGGGATGGAATCAACTTTGTGAACACAATTTAGGAGAAATAAGCTTTTTGTGTGTATGGAACATTTTCTTAGATTTTTTATTTCAGCTCATAAAACATGGGACCAACACTTTACATGTTGCGTTTATATTTTTGTTCAGTGTAGTACAGATCAAGGACTCATGTCAATCTGTTCCCGGGTTTTGATCCACTTCACTAACTGTAGGTCAATAACCAAAATATATTTTTTCAAACTCAAGGGGTCATATCATAGCTGACATCCCATTGTTTGAATCCTAATTCAGAGTAAATATTTAACAGTTTTTGGAAAACGTGGTCACATAAAAACCTGATGATTTTACCGTCAATCTGTTAACAAACTACCAATCTGCACTGTTCCTCTAGTAAATGTGTTTTAGTGAAATTGTCAATCAGTCGAACCTGTCTCAACCTTCACCTCTCCCGAGTCCGTAGGGAATTGCAGCAGTGGAAGCCTGGAACGGAACAAGTGGGGCAGCGGTCTAAAGCACTGCATCTCAGTGCTAGAGGCGTCACTACCGATCCTCGTTCAATTCCAGGCTGTATCACACCCGGCCGTGATTGGAAGTCCCATAGGGCGGTGCACAATTGGCCCAGTATCATTAGGGTTGACCCGGGGTAGGCAGTCATTGTAAATAAGAATTTGTTCTTAACTGACTTGCCTAGTTAAATAAAAGTCTGTAAACTACCAATTGGATACCACAAAAAAGTGGTAAAAACATACAGTACCAGTCAAAAGTTTGGACACACCTACTCACTCAAGGGTTTCTTTATTATTACTATTTTCTACATTGTAGAATAATATTGAAGACATCAACACTATGAAATAACACACATGGAATCATGTAGTAACCAAAAAAAGTGTTAAACAAAAGAAAATATATTTTATATTTGAGATCCTTCAAAATTAGCCACCCTTTGCCTTGACATTCTCTCAACCAGCTTCATGATGTAGTCACCTGGAATGAAATTCAAATAACCTCTCTGGGATATGTGGGAGCGTCCCACCTGGCCAAAAGCCAGTGAAAATGCAGAGAGCCACCAAATTAAAGCTACACGTGTTGTGAATCCAGCCAACATGTCAGATTTCAAAAAGGCTTTTCGGCGAAAGCATAAGATGCTATTAGCTGAGGGTAGCACCTCCGTAAACAAAAGAGAGAAAACATATTTCAACCCTGCAGGCGCGACACAAAACGCAGAGATAAGTATATAAATAATGCCTTACCTTTGACGAGCTTCTTTTGTTGGCACTCCAATATGTCCCATAAACATCACAAATGGTCCTTTGGTTCGATTAATTCCGTCGATATATATCCAAAATGTCCATTTATTTGGCGCGTTTGACCAGAAAAACACTGGTTCCAACTTGCGCAACGTGACTACAAAATATCTCAAGTTACCTGTAAACTTTGCCAAAACATTTCAAACTACCTTTGTAATAAAACTTTAGGTATTTTTTAAAGTAAATAATCAATAAAATTGAAGACAGGATAATCTGTGGTCAATACAGGAAGAAAACAAACTGAAGCTACCTTTCTGGTCACGCGCGCCTCTCTCTAACAGTACACTTGAAGTGACCCTCGATTTGAACAGGGCTACTTCTTCATTCCACAAAGGAAAAACGTCAACCAGTTTCTAAAGACTGGTGACATCCAGTGGAAGAGGTAGGAACTGCAAGAAGGTCCCTGAGAAATCTGGATTCAATGAAAACCCATTGAAAAGAGTGACATAAAAAATATATATCTGAATGGTTTTTCCTCAGGGTTTCACCTCCTACATAAGTTATGTTATACTCACAGACATAATTCAAACAGTTTTAGAAATGTCAGAGTGTTTTCTATCCAAAACTACTAATACTATGCATATCTTATCTTCTGGGGATGAGTAGCAGGCAGTTGAATTTGGGCATGCATTTCATCCGGACGTGAAAAATACTGCCCCGTCACCAAGAAGTTACACCAGGTCAGTTCTCCACATGTGTGGTGGGTGGGACAAAGGATCTAAGGCTTGTTGAGCGGAACTGGGGGCCCTACGGTGAAGTAAAACAATAACTAACCGAAACAGCAGTAGACAAGGCATATTGACATTAGAGAGAGGCATAAAGCAATCACGTGTGTTGATCAGGAGAGCTAAGACAACAATGGGTAAATGGCGATGAATGGGCAGAGAGGGTCAGTTAGGTACACACAGGACCTGAGTTCGAGGCTGTGGCCAACCGATAAACACAATGAGGTACTGTGTTAGTGAACAATCCAGCAGGCATCAGCTGTGTAGCCGAGTGATCATAGGGTCCAATGAGCAGCAATAGGTGAGTCAGGGAGCCGCTTGGTAGTCGCTACTACGCTAGGCGAGCGGGAGACACGGCGTTCGAAAGCTAGCGGGCCGATGCAAGCAGATGGGTCTTCGGCGACATTGCAACGGAAAAGCCTATTGAAACCACATTGGACGATTACGTCGGCAGACCAGTCGTGATGGATTGGCGGGGGTCTGTGTTGACAATAAAAGGTCCAGGCCAATTGGTAAAAGAGGTGTTGTAGCCCAGGAATTAGCTGGGAGATGGGCCTAGCTCGAGGCTAGCTCAAGGCTAACTGGTGCTTGCTTTGGGACAGAGGCATTAGCCAACAATAGCCACTCGGTTGCAGCTAGCTAACTGCAATGATCCAGTGTAATGGTCCAGAGCATGCGGCAGGAATCCGGTGAGGTGGTAGAGAAAAGCAGTCCGATATGCTTTATAGCGCGCTGTGCAGACTGGCAGGTATTGACCGAGCTAAAGCTAGATGGTGTCTGAGCTAAAAGGTGAAGACAGCTAGCAGTGACTAGTAGCTAGTGAACTGGAACCTCCAACAGGTGCTAGCCAGCTATAACGTATA
>NW_027003331.1:0-5485 GCF_036934945.1 Oncorhynchus masou masou
TCTTTGTGACTGAGAAGGATGGAGTGTTACACCTATGTATTGACTACAGAGGACTCAATGATATCACCACCAAGTACCCTCTCCCTTTGGTGACGGCAGCCATCGAACAGCTCATCGGGCATGTCATCTGCATCTGGGAGGGGGATGAATGGAAGAAAGCTTTTAGCATGATGTCTGGATCACTATCAGTACTTGGTGATGCTATTTGACTTAGCCAATGCTCCATCAGTGTTCCAGGCATTCGTCAACAAGGTGTTCCCGGTACATTCTTGGACTGCAGGTGGTTGTGCATATTGACGATATCCTGGTCTGCCTTGGCTCACCTTGGAGGATCACATCGCTCACGTCGAATAGTCTGGAACGCCTCCTGGCTAACTACCGTTTGTCAAGACGGAGAAGTGCCAGTTTCATCTGGAGGCTGTCTCCTTCCTCGGCTGCCAAATCAGCCCGCAGGAGTGAAGATGGACTGTCAAGAAGGTAGATGCAGTCAGGTCATGACCAGTCCCAACCACCATAAAGGAGTTACAACGGTTTTTGGGGTCTTGCCAACTGTCGTTTCATCAGTAACTTTATCTCCATTGCCGCTTCTCTCACCTCTCTCCTCGAGTGGTCCCTGTAGGCTGGTGTGGAGTCCATCAGCTGGCCAGGGCCTTCCGCCTACTGAAGGGACATTTCACCTCTGCCCGTTGCTGAAACATACAGATCCCACACGATACCCTTTGTGGCGGTGGATGGCTTCTGTGGTGGGAGTGGGATCAGTTTTGTTTGAATGACAAGGTTACACACAAAGTGTACCGATGTGGGGACTAGCTCTAAGAATCTGTCCCCCTGCTGAGAGGAATTACAACGTTGGTGATCGAGTGCTCTTGGTGGTAAAGTTAGAGAAGTGGAGACACTGGCTTGAGGACGTCATCCTCACTGACCATCAGAACCTGGAGTACATACGGACAACGAGGAGGCTGAGTCCGCGCCAAGCAAGGTGGGCCCTTTTCGTTACGAGATTTGACTTCACGCTGAGCTATTCCCCCAGGTTCAAAGAACACCAAAGCCGATGCCTTGTCCTGTCTCTACGACTCGGGAGAGGGTCCTGTCCTGAATTAACCCATAATCCCTTCCTCTCGAGTCGTAGCCCCTGTGGTCTGGGATGCAGATGTGCACATTTGCCAGGCTCTGGAGAGAGCCCGCACCCACTACCTGTCCTCATGAGCGCATCTACGTTCCTACGGGGATAAGGGATCGGCTGCTGACCTGGGTGCACACAGCTGTTGTCGCTGGACATCCAGGTATTTCTATTTCCGAGAAGTACTGGTGGCCTATCTTTACTGCAGGACATTATTCACAGCGTCAACTCCTGTTCCGTATGTGCTTCAACCAGCAAACCAGAAACTCTTTCCCATGCCTCAGCATTATTAGTATATCCATTGAATTTGTCACGGATCTCCCCTCATTTTGGTGGATAGATTTTCTAAATCCTGTCGTTTCATCCCTCTCTCCGGTCTTCCTACTGCTATTCAGGTTGCTGAGATATTGTTCCAGCAGGTCTTCTGGCATTATGGCCTTCCAGTGGACATTGTCTCCGACTGTGGCCCCCGATTCACATCACTGTATGGAGAGCCTTTATGGCGAAGCTCAGGGTCATGGTCCGCCTCACTTCCGGGTATAGGCCTCAGTCTAACGGGCAGGTGGAGAGGATGAACCAGGAGCTGGGAAGGTTCCTGAGGAGTCACTGCCAGTACTGGCAGGAAGAGTAGGCCAGATTCCTTCCATGAGCGAAGTACGCCCAGAATTTGTTTTGTCACTCCTCCACCGGGCTGACTCCCTTTCTGTGTGTTCTGGGTTTGCCGCCGGCACTGGCTCCGTGGACCCTTGGCCAGCCGAAGCTCCTGCAGTGGATGAGTGTTTCAGGCGCGCAGAAGTGTGGAGTGACGCTCACGTGAGACTCTAGCGTGCCGTCCACCGTCCGAAGGCGCAGGCAGACCGCCACTGCAGCGAGACTTCCGTGTTCCATCCTGGGGATCGTGTATGGTTCTCTACCAGGAATCTCTCACTTCGCCAGCCCTGCAAGAAGCTGAGCCCCCAGTTTTTGGGGCTGTTCAAGGTTCTTCGGAGGGTCAACGAGGTGACGTATAGGGTTAGAGCTTCCCGGTGACTACGGTATCTCACCTTCTTTTCATGTCTCCCTTCTCAGGCCGTTGGTTCCTGGTCCCTTGGCTGATGCTGTCCCCCACGACACCCCTCCGACACCTCTGGACGTCGAGGGAGGTCCCTCCTATGTTGTCAGATCCCAACTGGACTCCTGACGTTGTGGGGGTTAGCTCCAGTACCTGGTGGAATGGGAGGGGTACGGACCAGAGGAATGGTGTTGGGTTCTGGTGGAGGACATTCTGGATCCCAACATCATCCGTGATTTCCATCTTTGCCACCCAGTCCGCTCCTCGTCCCTGGGGCCATCCCTCTGGTCAGCATCGTCCTGCGGCTGGGGGGGGGGGGCTGGTTTACTAATCCCCGGTCCTACCCTGTGATAATCTGAGTCAACAAAAGTCAGAAATAGCGTTATAAATATTCACTTGCCTTTGATATTCATTGGAATGCACTCCCAGGAATCCCAGTTCCACAATAAATGTTTGTTTTGTTCGATACAGTCCATATTTATGTCCAAATACCTCCTTTTTGTTTGCACGTTTAGTTCACTAATCCAAATGCACAAGGCGCGAGCACAAAGTCCAGACAAAGTCAAAAAAGTTCCATTACAGTTCGTAGAAACATGTCAAAAGATGTATATAATCAATAATGTTTCAACCGGACAATTCCTTTTTCATTAGAAAGGAAAGGGAACGGAGCTCGCGCTTACGGCCGTGCGCGATCAACAACTAAAGGCTTTCAGCTGAGGCACCTACTGTGAGTGGTCCTATTCTCTCCCCTTTCACAATAGAAGCCTGAAACAGCGTTCTAAAGACTGACATCTAATGGAAGCCTTAGGAAGTGCAATCTGACAATTTACACTGTATATTGGATAGGCAATCATTAGAAAAACTACAAACCTCAGATTTCCCACTTCCTGGTTGGATTTTCCTCATGTTTTTGCCTGCCATATGAGTTCTGTTATACTCACAGACATCTTTCAAACAGTTTTAGAAACTTCAGTGTTTTCTATCCAAATCTACTAATACTATGCATGTCTTCGCTCCTGGGCCTGAGTAGCAGTTTACTCTGGGCACGCTTTTCATCCGAATGTGAAAATACTGCTCCCTTCAGAACGATAGGAATACATTGAAATAAGTATAAAAATGTAGGTAATACATTCATTTTCATTGTTAATTCTTCTGCCCAAAGAAGTGTTCAATAATTTCAACGGAGGACACCAAGCGGACACCTGGTAAATGTAGTCTCTTATGGTCAATCTTCCAATGATATGCCTACAAATATGTCACAATGCTGCAGACACCTTGGGGAAACGACAAAGTGCAGGCTCATTCCTTGCGCATTCACAGCCATATAAGGAGACATTGGAACACAGCGCATTCAAAATCTGGGCCATTTCCAGTATGAAATTTCTACTTGGTTTTGCCTGTAGCATTAGTTCTGTGGCACTCACAGACAATATCTTTGCAATTTTGGAAACGTCAGAGTTTTTTTCTTTCCAAAGCTGTCAATTATATGCATAGTCGAGCATCTTTTCAGCTTGTCAGTTATCTCAGATATAGTTTGATTTGCAGCTGGTGTGCGAGTATTTTCCCTGATTTCTCTCCATGTTCATAAGTTTTGTATCAAGATTTACTAATTTGGTTGTACCTCATGAGGTTAAGGCCTGGCCTTGTAGAGTCAGGTGGGGAAAGGATAGATGCCATATTACAAGAATAACTGATCCAATAAAAATGTTTCCAAAAATAGCAAATAAAATAAAAAAGTTGAAGAATTAAAAACAAAAACAAAACAATACTCTGAAGCCTGGCATGAAAAAGAGAACCCACCCTCGTTTTCTTATAGAACAAGGAAACTGCTAATCCCCACGCAAAGATATCCACACATGATGTGCTTGTAGTGGAGAACACTAAACCTAACGAGGTAGAGAACCCTGCTGAAATAGTGAAGGATTTTAAACAAGTTGCGCATAATAAATAACAGTTATTTACAACCCCAACCTAGGTTGTTTTAAAAGCAAGTATAAAACATTTTATAAATTACATCACGAGCAGCAACGTCTTAAAAGAAATACTTAGTGCTTTTTAAATTGTATTTTAAACCCCCCCTAACCTGGATGACGCTGGGCCAATTGTGCGCCGTCCTGTTGGACTTCCTGGCCACGACAGGTTGTGGCACAGCCCGGGAATGAACCCGGTCTGTAGTAATGCCTTAGACCGCTGCGCCACTCGGGAGGCCCAATAGAACTGTGCTTTATCTACCCTGGATACGGGTACCATTGAGAAATAGAAATGAGCAGCCCATGGTAATTAGGGATGCACAATATATCAGTAAGCATATCGGAATCGGACGAGATTAGCTAAAAATGCCAACATTAGCATCGGCCCGATGTCTGTCTAGTTTAAAGCCGCGTGCAAAACCGATGTCAAAGGACGTGCATACCTACCTAGGTACCTACCTAGAGTAGATGTAATAATGACGCCACAAAATATAGCTCTACACATGCAACACAGCATTCCTAACCTTGCCCACAATGTGCTGTGTGGACCGAAGGCAACAAGTCAAGCAGTCATTTGAAAGAGTAAGACAATTTCAGCGAGACAACTCAAAGGCGAAATCCATTACGGAGTTACACAGTATTGTTGAAATGCACATCCATGAGCTACTGCTATTAGCTTCCATTTGGACAGCGATGTCAGCACCATGAGCATGCAGAGTCTGACAGCAGAAAGTAGCCTTATGCATGGGAGGCTTGGAGCTATTTATGTGTTCTAGGCCTATAGCAGAAATTTTCATATACAATTTCAGATGGTCCTGTAATACAAATTTCCTATGTGACAAAAGTCTGGATGCATTATGTATCGGCATAGTAACAAACGCCCACCTTCGCAACCCATGAGACCCCAAACACCTTCTTGTTGGCAGAGAAAAATGTGCATTTCAAAGCACATTTCTGTAATTCTAAAAATGTTCCAAGTCTTATGTGTGTTCATATGATACCAGGAGGCGAATCCTGACTGGATTGTAAAACTAAAATAATAGCTGTATCACTCAATAATCCCATATAAGGTTTATTCCTGTTAGCTTCTGATAGCTAATGATAATATTACTGAATGGGCCTATTTGAAACATTGCCGTCGACTGGCAGCATTTTACATGCCAGATTCAGAAGCTAAGCCCATTTGATAAAAAGCTTGATTAAACCCATTTGATTTTTGCCACATAGAAAAAAAATATATAGTTTTGCAGTCAGTTTCATTAGCCTATAGTTTTTATTTTCAGTTTACTAAATTGGAAAAACAATCTTAGATCTTATTTTAAGTTTTTGTTTACTAATAATAAC
>NW_027003332.1:0-5484 GCF_036934945.1 Oncorhynchus masou masou
AAATTATTTGGCCCCCTTGAACTTTGCGACCTTTTGTCACATTTCAGGCTTCAAACATAAAGATATAAAACTGTATTTTTTTGTGAAGAATCAACAACAAGGGGAAACACTATCATGAAGTGGAACGACATTTATTGGATATTTCAAACTTTTTTAACTAATCAAAACCTGAAAAATTGGGCGTGCAAAATTATTCAGCCCCCTTAAGTGAATACTTTGTAGCGCCACCTTTTGCTGCGATTACAGCTGTAAGTCGCTTGGGGTATGTCTCTATCAGTTTTGCACATCGAGAGACTGAAGTTTTTTCCCATTCCTCCTTGCAAAACAGCTTGAGCTCAGTGAGGTTGGATGGAGAGCATTTGTGAACAGCAGTTTTCAGTTCTTTCCACAGATTCTCGATTGGATTCAGGTCTGGACTTTGACTTGGCCATTCTAACACCTGGATATGTTTATTTTTGAACCATCCCATTGTAGATTTTGCTTTATGTTTTGGGTCATTGTCTTGTTGGAAGACAAATCTCCGTCCCAGTCTCAGGTCTTTTGCAGACTCCATCAGGTTTTCTTCTAGAATGGTCCTGTATTTGGCTCCACCCATCTTCCCATCAATTTTAACCATCTTCCCTGTCCCTGCTGAAGAAAAGCAGGCCCAAACCATGATGCTGCCACCACCATGTTTGACAGTGGGGATGGCGTGTTCAGGGTGATGAGCTGTGTTGCTTTTACGCCAAACATAACGTTTTGCATTGTTGCCAAAAAGTTCAATTTTGGTTTCATCTGACCAGAGCACATTCTTCCACATGTTTGGTGTGTCTCCCAGGTGGCTTGTGGCAACCTTTCAACAACACTTTTTATGGATATCTTTAAGAAATTGCTTTCTTCTTGCCACTCTTCCATAAAGGCCAGATTTGTGCAATATACGACTGAATGTTGTCCTATGTACAGAGTCTCCCACCTCAGCTGTAGATCTCTGCAGTTCATCCAGAGTGATCATGGGCCTCTTGGCTGCATCTCTGATCAGTCTTCTCCTTGTATGAGCTGAAAGTTTAGAGGGACGGCCAGGTCTTGGTAGATTTGCAGTGGTCTGATACTCCTTCCATTTCAATATTATCGCTTGCAGAGTGCTCCTTGGGATGTTTAAAGCTTGGGAAATCTTTTTGTATTCAAATCCGGCTTTAAACTTCTTCACAACAGTATCTCGGACCTGCCTGGTGTGTTCCTTGTTCTTCATGATGCTCTCTGCGCTTTTAAAGGACCTCTGAGACTATCACAGTGCAGGTGCATTTATACGGAGACTTGATTACACACAGGTGGATTGTATTTATCATCGTTAGTCATTTAGGTCAACATTGGATCATTCAGAGATCCTCACTGAACTTCTGGAGAGAGTTTGCTGCAATGAAAGTAAAGGGGCTGAATAATTTTGCACGCCCAATTTTTCAGTTTTTGATTTGTTAAAAGTTTGAAATATCCAATAAATGTCGTTCCACTTCTTGATTGTGTCCCACTTGTTGTTGATTCTTCACAAAAAATACAGTTTTATATCTTTATGTTTGAAGCCTGAAATGTGGCAAAAGGTCGCAAAGTTCAAGGGGGCCGAATACTTTCACAAGGCACTGTACCTATTATATTGACTGTTGCTCAACACTATACTAATGATTCATTAACAGTTCATTAAAAAATAATTTTAAAATGTTTTTAAGCAAAAAACACAACTTCTTAACCCTAACCCTATCCAAAAGATTTGGCTTTGATGCAGGATGACGCTAGTACAGAGACAGGAAAACAACACTTCTCAAGACATAGTACTAGAACATGTGTTCTGCTTCCAAAACAAACAGCACGCATTTCCTACACTGAGCTCTTCAAGAGTCCAAACAGAGGATAAAGATTTAAGACATATTACACATTAGTCCTGAATGTGGACTTTGCTTTAGTTTGGCCTTACTGTTGTTTGTCTACAGAAATCTTCTCTTCTCTAATGCATTAACGACTTGGCTCGCATATGTTATATAATATATGTTATGTCCTGCATCTTGAGAATCAATCTGTTGTGATTGTCAACAAGACACTTTTAAAAGGCATGTCCATTGTGAAACAAGGAATCGATTTGTGATCTCATTCTACCTCACAACCTCTTACTTTAAAGCGCAACTGAAGCCAATAAACAACTTCTCTGATAGAAAATGGCCTATGTGGCTTCAATATTAGTCAGAAACATTTATTCTAGTGTCAAAATGTGCTACAAAGAATAAATAGGATAATTTCTGTCATAAAGTCAGTCTCGTCCAAACCAGAGTTTTGTACGGTTGTTGCTGGGATTTATCATCCCCCTGCTGCCATGGTGGATGCTCTTGGGAAGGGAAAGGGAGGTGCAGTGGGCTGCCTTAATCGAAATCCACATATTGTGCTATATTTGAGTGTTTGTTACCTTTTCGGTCCTCGGAGTTGGTGATTTTAGGGCATTTGAATCTGGATTGCCTCTCCCTGGCCTCAGATCAATTCTTTCCACTCCTCTCCTCTTTTGACCTCACCCTCTCACCTTCCCCCCCTACTCACAAGGCAGGCAATACGCTCGACCTCATCTTTACTAGATGCTGTTCTTCCACTAACCTCATTGCAACTCCCCTCCAAGTCTCCGACCACTACCTTGTATCCTTTTCCCTCTCGCTCTCATCCAACACTTCCCACACTGCCCCTACTCGGATGGTATCGCGCCGTCCCAACCTTCGCTCTCTCTCCCCTGCTACTCTCTCCTCTTCCATCCTATCATCTCTTCCCTCTGCTCAAACCTTCTCCAACCTATCTCCTGATTCTGCCTCCTCAACCCTCCTCTCTTCCCTTTCTGCATCCTTTGACTCTCTATGTCCCCTATCCTCCAGGCCGGCTCGGTCCTCCCCTCCCGCTCCGTGGCTCGACGACTCATTGCGAGCTCACAGAACAGGGCTCCGGGCAGCCGAGCGGAAATGGAGGAAAACTCGCCTCCCTGCGGACCTGGCATCCTTTCACTCCCTCCTCTCTACATTTTCCTCCTCTGTCTCTGCTGCTAAAGCCACTTTCTACCACTCTAAATTCCAAGCATCTGCCTCTAACCCTAGGAAGCTCTTTGCCACCTTCTCCTCCCTCCTGAATCCTCCTCCCTCCTGAATCCTCCTCCCCCCCCCTCCTCCCTCTCTGCAGATGACTTCGTCAACCATTTTGAAAAGAAGGTCGACGACATCCGATCCTCGTTTGCTAAGTCAAACGACACCGCTGGTTCTGCTCACACTGCCCTACCCTGTGCTCTGACCTCTTTCTCCCCTCTCTCTCCAGATGAAATCTCACTTCTTGTGACGGCCGGCCGCCCAACAACCTGCCCGCTTGACCCTATCCCTCCTCTCTTCTCCAGACCATTTCCAGGGACCTTCTCCCTTACCTCTCCTCGCTCATCAACTCATCCCTGACCGCTGGCTCACGTCTCTTCCGTCTTCAAAGGAGAGGCGAGAGTTGCACCCTTCTGAAAAAACCTACACTCGATCCCTCGATGTCAACAACTACAGACCAGTATCCCTTCTTTCTTTTCTCTCCAAAACTCTTGAACGTGCCGTCCTTGGCCAGCTCTCCCACTATCTCTCTCAGAATGACCTTCTTGATCCAAATCAGTCAGGTTTCAGACTAGTCATTCAACTGAGACTGCTCTTCTCTGTATCACGGAGGCGCTCGCACTGCTAAAGCTAACTCTCTCTCCTCTGCTCTCATCCTTCTAGACCTATAGCTGCCTTCGATACTGTGAACCATCAGATCCTCCTCTCCACCCTCTCCGAGTTAGGCATCCATGCATTGCTCATAGTTGCATCCTACCCTGACAGTCGCTCCTACCAGGTGGCGTGGCGAAGTCTGTCTCCCTGCCACGCTCTGCTGCTGGGCATCCCCAGGCTCTGTTCTAGGCCCTCTCCTATTCTCTACTATACACCAAGTCACTTGGCTCTGTCATAACCTCACATGGTCTCTCCTGTATGCTATGCAGACGACACACAATTAATCTTCTCCTTTCCCCCTTCTGATGACCAGGTGGCGTATCGCATCTCTGCATGTCTGGCAGACATATCAGTGTGGATGACGGATCACCACCTCAAGCTGAACCTCGGCAAGACGGAGCTGCTCTTCCTCCCGGGGAAGGACTGCCCGTTCCATGATCTCGCCATCACGGTTGACAACTCCATTGTGTCCTCCTCCCAGAGCGCTAAGAACCTTGGCGTGATCCTGGACAACACCCTGTCGTTCTCAACTAACATCAAGGCGGTGGCCCGTTCCTGTAGGTTCATGCTCTACAACATCCGCAGAGTACGACCCTGCCTCACACAGGAAGCGGCGCAGGTCCTAATCCAGGCACTTGTCATCTCCCGTCTGGATTACTGCAACTGGCTGTTGGCTGGGCTCCCTGCCTGTGCCATTAAACCCCTACAACTCATCCAGAACGCCGCAGCCCGTCTGGTGTTCAACCTTCCCAAGTTCTCTCACGTCACCCCGCTCCTCCGCTCTCTCCACTGGCTTCCAGTTGAAGCTCGCATCCGCTACAAGACCATGGTGCTTGCCTACGGAGCTGTGAGGGGAACGGCACCGCAGTACCTCCAGGCTCTGATCAGGCCCTACACCCAAACAAGGGCACTGCGTTCATCCACCTCTGGCCTGCTCGCCTCCCTACCACTGAGGAAGTACAGTTCCCGCTCAGCCCAGTCAAAACTGTTCGCTGCTCTGGCCCCCCAATGGTGGAACAAACTCCCTCACGACGCCAGGACAGCGGAGTCAATCACCACCTTCCGGAGACACCTGAAACCCCACCTCTTTAAGGAATACCTAGGATAGGATAAAGTAATCCTTCTCACCCCCCCTTAAATGATTTAGATGCACTATTGTAAAGTGGCTGTTCCACTGGATGTCATAAGGTGAATTCACCAATTTGTAAGTCGCTCTGGATAAGAGCATCTGCCAAATGACTTAAATGTAAATGTAATCAATTTAAGAGTATATGAATTAATTTTGATCTGACTCAATTGATCTTTTAAATCAAATCAAATTGTATTCGTCCCATGTGCCGAATACAACAGGTGTAGGTAGACCTTACAGTGAAATGCTTACTTTCAAGCCCTTAACAAACAATGCAGTTTTAAGAAAACACCTACAAAAAGAGAGGTAAACGTAACAAATAATTAAAGCAGTTAAAATAACAATAGCAAGGCTATATACAGGGGGTATTGGTACAGAGTCAAAGTGCGGGGGCACCTGTGTCGAGGTATTGAGGTAATATGTACATGTAGGTAGAGTTATTAAAGTGACTTTGCATGGGTCCTGTGTGGCTCAGTCGGTAGAGCATGGCGCTTGCAACGCCAAGCGTCGTGGGTTCGATTCCCGCTGGGGCCACCCATATGTAAAAGTAGTGGCCCCAGCCGACTTGTAAGTCGCTTTGGACAAAAGCGTCTGCTAAATGGGATATATTATAATAACAGA
>NW_027003333.1:0-5483 GCF_036934945.1 Oncorhynchus masou masou
TTGCGACCTTTTGCCACATTTCAGGCTTCAAACATAAAGATATAAAACTGTATTTTTTGTGAAGAATCAACAACAAGTGGGACACAATCATGAAGTGGAACGACATTTATTGGATATTTCAAACTTTTTTAACAAATCAAAAACTGAAAAATTGGGCGTGCAAAATTATTCAGCCCCTTTACTTTCAGTGCAGCAAACTCTCTCCAGAAGTTCAGTGAGGATCTCTGAATGATCCAATGTTGACCTAAATGACTAATGATGATAAATACAATCCACCTGTGTGTAATCAAGTCTCCGTATAAATGCACCTGCACTGTGATAGTCTCAGAGGTCCGTTAAAAGCGCAGAGAGCATCATGAAGAACAAAGGAACACACCAGGCAGGTCCGAGATACTGTTGTGAAGAAGTTTAAAGCCAGTTTGGATACAAAAAGATTTCCCAAGCTTTAAACATCCCAAGGAGCACTGTGCAAGCGATAATATTGAAATGGAAGGAGTATCAGACCACTGCAAATCTACCAAGACCTGGCCGTCCCTCTAAACTTTCAGCTCATACAAGGAGAAGACTGATCAGAGATGCAGCCAAGAGGCCCATGATCACTCTGGATGAACTGCAGAGATCTACAGCTGAGGTGGGAGACTCTGTCCATAGGACAACAATCAGTCGTATATTGCACAAATCTGGCCTTTATGGAAGAGTGGCAAGAAGAAAGCCATTTCTTAAAGATATCCATAAAAAGTGTCGTTTAAAGTTTGCCACAAGCCACCTGGGAGACACACCAAACATGTGGAAGAAGGTGCTCTGGTCAGATGAAACCAAAATTGAACTTTTTGGCAACAATGCAAAACGTTATGTTTGGCGTAAAAGCAACACAGCTCATCACCCTGACCACATCATCCCCACTGTCAAACATGGTGGTGGCAGCATCATGGTTTGGGCCTGCTTTTCTTCAGCAGGGACAGGGAAGATGGTTAAAATTGATGGGAAGATGGATGGAGCCAAATACAGGACCATTCTGGAAGAAAACCTGATGGAGTCTGCAAAAGACCTGAGACTGGGACGGAGATTTGTCTTCCAACAAGACAATGATCCAAAACATAAACAAAATCTACAATGGAATGGTTCAAAAATAAACATATCCAGGTGTTAGAATGAGCTCAAGGTCCAGACCTGAATCCAATCGAGAATCTGTGGAAAGAACTGAAAACTGCTGTTCACAAATGCTCTCCATCCAACCTCACTGAGCTCAGATAGCTGTTTTGCAAGGAGGAATGGGAAAAATTTCCAGTCTCTCGATGTGCAAAACCGCAGTAGAGACATACCCAAGCGACTTACAGCTGTAATCGCAGCAAAAGGTAGCGCTACAAAGTATTAACTTAAGGGCTGAATAATTTTTGCACGCCCAATTTTTCAGTTTTGATTTGTTAAAAAAGTTTGAAATATCGTTCCACTTCATGATTGTGTCCCACTTGTTGTTGAATCTTCACAAAAAAATACAGTTTTATATCTTTGTGTTTGAAGCCTGAAATGTGGCAAAAGGTCTCAAAGTTCAAGGGGGCCGAATACTTTCGCAAGGCACTGTAGTGGGGAACTGAGAAAAATGGCTTTTATTTACCTTGGTTTCACATTCACTTTATGCAGTTACTGTTAACATAACCCCCATTTTCTCCAAAACACAATACGAGGGAGGATACTTGTCCACATGATTAAGCATGTATTTAATGTAGCAAAAATTACTAACTAATTTTCAAACAAATGAGCAGTTACTGCCTTTTTGCTTGGTAGCACAGTATAGTTGACAAACAAATGGCCTACCAAAAGTAGGAAAGTACAAGAAGAAACGTTCCTAAATCCAAGGGGAAAGTAGCCAGTATGCTATACGGTCCAGTATGGAGTATGAGAAAAGTATATTATTATGGTGGATATGCAGTAACTGCGCAAGTAGCCTACTTTAAGTTATTTGTTTGACAATCAGATTAAAACATCATACAACACCCACACTATGCAAAACAGAGCCTGTTCAGACGGCGAAAAACAAGATGTTTACATGCCACAGTATCCCGTTTAAGATAGCATATCCCAGGCATCTTATCCAGGTTTCTCATAACCAGGATACAAGCTTTTTCGGGTTACTGTAAATGGGATATGATGATTATATGCGTCAACTCAAAAACAGAATACTTGAGTAACCCGAATAATAACGGGATATTAGTGTGCATGTAAAACGTGGTTACTGTCTATACCTGGAGTTTTTCCAGATCAAGCTTTATGGTTCGGGAAGATTCCCGGCTCTAGTCATAACATATCCTTGTGCAGGGGTCTCACCTGGACAGGTCATACTGGTCCAGTGTATTGGGGTCTGTCACCACACACTCATGTGGCCTCTCTGGGCAGGCGTAGGATGTATACCACCTGAAGTTATAGGTGTACTTGTCCTCAACCTGTGAGGATCAATATGGTTATGAAAGTGGTATATTCACGGTAAATGATTTTACAGTTTAATCACCGCATAAGTGAACCATATAAGGAGCTACTTATTAGAGATTGGATGAGCTCTGTCAGCAGCTCATGACAGGACCCAATCAGTACCTGGAACTCAGGCTTGCCGGCGCCGGCCTCTCGGTCACAGAGGAATGAGATCATGGTGGAGCGCAGTGTGTGCTGCACGTTGTTGTACCGAGAGCCGTTGCTGTAGGACAGCTTGATCATCCCGTCATAGTAGGACAGCTGAGAGTTAAACTCCCCCAGGCTCCATGAGTTCGAGCCACTGTAGCAGACAGACACACCGAACAGAAGAACAGAAGCTAAAACATTAAGTCCACCTCAAACATTCGTCAGAACTCTAAAGCACATGTACAAAGCCCAGATACAAGCTTTTCCTACTACTGTTAGTGGGCATGTCCCCCTCCTCTATATTCATAAAGATTTATTTAGTATGATAAAACATGCCTCTGGTCCACCTGACAGGCCCCGGCTTTCAGAGGGCATTTGGCTGCAGTGACAGAGCCACAGACATTAATGAAATAGTCATAATCTCCGTTGGACATATTGTAAAAGCCTCCTCCGGGTTTAGACAAGGGGGACAGGTCAAATGAGAATCCTGTAGAGAGAAGACAATAGAGAGTGAGTGGTATTATTGCATTAAACAGCCAATAGTGTATCATATCACCATCGCTGGTAGGCATGTGGGTCCACTGGGTCCGTGTGACCTACCAGCTTGGGGGTCTTCCACCTTGCAGTTGTCCCCGACTGTCCTGGACATAACACAGGCTGCAGCCGTGTACCACTCAAACTCATACACACAGCCATCACTGGACATGTGCCGCATGATGGGAGCACTTTCTAGATCACCTGGAGAGGAGGACAGGAGGGTTGGGGGGGGGAATACACAACGAAAGTTAGGAGGAGTTGAACAAGTAGACTGAACGCTAGCTAGCTCCACTTTCAGGCACTTCCTTGTTCACTTTCAACTCTGCAGCTAACTTACAAGTCTATCGAACACTCACCTGGCTTGCATTTCAGAATCATGATGCTCTTCACTTTCATGTTCTTCCTACATTCATCTCCCTCTGTGTAGACCAGGCGTATGTCGTTGCTGTCATTTCTTTTTGTCGGGGAGGTGAGGAATTTGCCCAAGCTGACAACTTTGTCTTTTCCTAAAAGAGAGGATTGAATACATGTTAAGGACAACAAATATCTTTGTTTCTCAGATTTGATAGAACGCTGTGTATAGATTAGCGTCTCAGAGTAGGAGAACTGATCGGGCCCCCTGTTCTTTCATCATTTAAATGGCTAAACTGATCCTAGATCAGCACTCCAACTCTGAGATGCTTTATGAAAACAGACCCAGATCTTCTCCAGACTTACCCACGGCGCAGATGGCAGCGTCCTCGGGGCATGTACTGGTGGCCCCCTGCTGGAGGACTTTGTGACACACGTTGACGTAGAAGCGCATTTTGTCTGACTTGGAGGCGTTAGGCGCCCACAGCCTCCCAGTTCTGGGCCGACTCAGACTCTGAAAGACAGATAACACCACGAACAGAATGTTACGTGGTTTAACCTCCATATTTAAATGTGTTAGGGCTCGGATCACTTTCACTTCAAGTGTAAAATTGGAAGTCAGGTCCTGGGCATTTACATTCATAAATAATGATGTTCAACACAACGTTTCAGAATCCCGGTGTGTCAGTGTGAGCAATGAGCTGTCGCCCTAATCGTAGACTATGATGTGGGGCATTCACTAGGGTCAATGCTGGGGCCCTCCTGTTCAGCCTGTACATTAATGATCTGCCTTCTGTCTGTACTGGGTCTGAAGTTCAAATGTATGCAGATGATACAGTGATATATGTGCATGCAAAGAGCAAACAACAAGCTGCACAAGAACTCACTACTGTAATGGTCCAGGTTACAAAGTGGCTCAGTGACTCGTGTTTGCATCTCAATGTGAAAAAAACTGTTTGCATGTTCTTCACAAGAGGGCAACAGATGCTACTGAGCCAGATGTCTATGTGTCAGGGGAGAAGCTCCAGGTGGTATCCGATTTTAAGTACCTTGGCATCATACTTGATTCCAACCTCTCTTTTAAAAAGCATGTGAAAAAGGTAATTCAAATAACTAAATTCAACCTAGCTAATTTCCGATTTATACGAAATTGTTTGACTACAGAGGTAGCAAAACTGTACTTCAACTCTATGATACTCCCCACTTAACATACTGCTTGACTAGTTGGGCCCAAGCTTGCTGTACAACATTAAAACCTATTCAGTCTGTCTACAAACAGGCTCTCAAAGTGCTTGATAGGAAGCCCAATAGCCATCATCATTGTCACATCCTTAGAAAGCATGAGCTCTTGAGTTGGGAAAATCTTGTGCAATACACCGACGCATGTCTTGTATTCAAGATCCTTAATGGCCTGGCTCCCCCTCCACTCAATATTTTTGTTAAACAGAAAACCCAGACATATGGCAGCAGATCCACAAGGTCTGCCATGAGAGGTGACTGTATAGTTCCCCTAAGGAAAAGCACCTTTAGTAAATCTGCATTCTCTGTGAGAGCTTCCCATGTCTGGAATACACTGCCATCAGACACACATAACTGCACCACATATCACACTTTCACAAATGCTTGAAGACATGGCTAAAGGTCAATCAGATTTGTGAACATGGTCCCTAGCTGTGTGTTGCCGCTTTCCATGTTGTCTGTTGTCTGTAGCTTGTGAGGTGTGGAAACACTTTGTTGCTTTTATGAATTTTGTCTTGCTGCTTTTTGCTCTATGTTGCTCTGTCTGTATGCTACGTCTTGCTTGTCCTATGTTGCTATGTCTTGCTTGTTCTATGTTGCTATTGTCTATATTGTAATTGTTTTTAATAACCTGCCCAGGGACTGCGGTTGAAAATTAGCCGGCTGGCTAAAACCGGCACTTTTACTGAAACGTTGATTAATGTGCACTGTCCCTGTAAAAATAAAAATAAACTCAAACTCAA
>NW_027003334.1:0-5481 GCF_036934945.1 Oncorhynchus masou masou
TTTTAGATTAACTAACTTCAAAGTAATGACTCGGGACGTCGGGTTTGATACTGAAAGCTTCTTTTAGTAAGAATACTGGTTCACGTTACATTTAACAACAATTGTTTTGGTACAGAGCAATGCAGGTAAGATGCTGTCGGTAAGTCAGCTACAATCACTAAACACCTGCACATAATTGGTGCGTTATCACTCATTCCTCTCGCAAGGCATTCTGGGACTTGCAGTCAAAAAGCGTAATTCAACACAACCCAATACAATTACATATGCAAATAAATCTAAAGAAATATCTTTAGATACAGTTCAAAGAATAAACTTAAACATTAACTCAAACACATTAAAGTTACAACATCCTCCCCCCGATGAACAATTGTGTTAATCTAGATCTCTAGGCAGTATATCAACTGAATAGGTCTCCTCAACAAAGTCCCTGAAGCAGTATGAACTGAACATGATCTAACTAAGCCATCTCGGCCTGGAAACAGTTCCTCAATCTTTCCTAGTTTCCAGGTTTGTCTGGGTAGGTTATCTTCTCCAATGAGTATAACGTCACCTGCCTTCAGTGGTGTGGGCTGTGAGTGTGTCACAGCCAGTGGCTGACTTTCTTAGATCCAGCAAGTAGTCATACTCCAACTGTTCCAGAAACTGGTCACAAGTCTCTGCCTGTACTTCCATCTGCGTGTCATTTCCCGCTTGTTTAACGTTGGGTGCTGAGTGTCACTTGCTCCAGAATGCATCACCTTCTCATGGTGGTACTGTATCAGCATTTCTGAGTATCTGTACTTATTGTAGAACTTGCTGGGTGCTGCCTTCTGAATGTGGGTTGGACTGTTGCAGTCTTCCCACACTGAGCAGTTCGTGTTCGCTCCAGGAAAGGTTTCAGTTCTCTGATTTTACAGTCATTGTTTAGGATTTTTCCTGCCTTCAGGCGTTTGATCTCCCCCCCCTCCCCCTGTCCGAAACTGTTGTTGTGTTACCTTAATCCAGTACTTTTCGGCATCGTAACATGTCTGGTCAGCAGTCAGTTCACCTTGCATCTTTATGGTTGTACGAGCATTGGCTATGAATCTCTTTATCCAGGCGGTGACTCTGAACACTCTTTTCAGTTTGCTGTACCTTTCAAGCTCCAACACAGGTTCAGTGCTGTCTGTGCTGTTTGCTGCGAGTTGTACAGTAACCTGGCAACTGGACTTGAGTTCTATATTCACCTCTTCCGGAACCTTGTTATCATCAGTCTCTTCGGACTGATTGGGTGATGTCAGAATTCTGGGTCCATTCCACCATAGCTCGCTCTGTGTCAAGTTTCGAACAGTTTGTCTTCTTGTAGGTAGGTCAGCTGGATTAGTTTTCCCTTCAATATGTGACCATGACTCTGGATTGGTCAAGGACTGGATCTCCGTCACTCTGTTCGCAACAAACTGTTTCCATTTCTGAGCTGAGCTGCAAATCCAATGCAGCACGATCATCGAGTCTGTCCACATTTTGATCTGTTTTTCTTCCATTTTCAGTGTGGTCACTTAAGTTGTTTGGTTAGTTTCGCCCAATCACAGCGCCCCATGAGCCTCCAGGCGTGGCAGCATCATTTTCTTAGGTGGGGGCTACCCTGGACTGGATGCACTGGACTTGTTGTTTCCCTGTCTTGTGACTCACCTTGCATGTTAGCTACTGCACTGTGTCTTCTTTTCACTTGCATCACAGAACACGTGTAGTTTCAGGGTGTGGTTATTCTTATTCTGTTCTGTACCACCTTGGTATGGTGAGCTGGTGTAACGGGGTATTCTGAACATCACTGTTGCCATTCTCGTGTCAGATCAGATGGTAATTCTTCTTCCCCAGCTGAGTCCCCTCCACATTTCCTGGAACATGCACTTGATCCTGATGGTGAAGGGAGTTAAGAACCAAGAGGGTCGAAGATACGCAGACGACTGCAGAACACTTTCTTTGTGTTTCCTTTGCCTTAGAATGCTCAGTAACGGCCTGAGGTCAAACACAAAGTCATCCGCCCGGCCTCCATACTAAACCTAAAACCTTCAGCACTAATCCTTGTGTTTGTACGTCAACGGGTGGTCAGTTGTCGTACTCTCCTCCCATTTTGTTTTCAATTCAGAGAATTGGTCATCCATTTGCAGAGGTCCATGCCTGCAATCGACAGCATTCGTCTTGGCAGTTGTTGTCACAAGGTAAGTCTCTTCAACATTGCGTGAACTTGCAATGAAGTCATCCACGTGAGAGTGACTTTCTCAGTATCTCTACAACTTCTGCTGTTCTGTTTCATATTGTTTCAGGTGCTTCTGATTGTAGCTGCCAGCAAAAAATGGATTTGGGGAAGCTCCAACACCACTCTTTCATCCCCAGTACACGCAGCTCCTCTTCATTTTTTCCCAGGGCCAGTGGAGCCATAGAAATCTCACGGCGTCTCTGTCTTCTGCTAGGGATATCTGCAGGAAAGCTTTGATGTCTGCCATGAATGCGATCTCATGTAGTCTGAACTTTATCAGAACGCTGAGCAGATCCGGATTCAGGTTCGGTCCTGTGAGTAGACAGTCATTGAGAGATGGACAGCCATCTTCATGGGACGAGGCATCAAACACCACTCTCAGTTTTGTTGTCACCTTATCTTCTCGGAGTACTGCATGGTGAGGTAAGTAGTATTTTACGTTGTCTGCACTTGATGCGTTGTCCGTGGGCACGTCCTCTGCCATATCTTGTTGTAAGTAGTCTTCTACTACTTCATTGTATCTGCTGTTCAACGTCACATCCTTCTTCAGTCTTTTCTTCAGACCTTCAAACCGTTTCTTGGCGATTCTATAGTTGTCTTGGAGTTCTGGCATTTCTCATTTCCATGGCAACTCCACATGGTATTGCCCATCTTTGAAGGTGGTTGTTTCCTCAAACCTTTGTAGAGCCTCGTTTTCCTCTGAGTTCTGTGTTTTCTCGCTTAGAATACCCAGAGACTCAAGCTCCCAGAATGCATGCAGTTGCTTGGAGACTAGTGTGTTCCTCATCAAGTGGGATGAACATGCAGTTGCCTCGGCGACACTTGACATGGACACGGGTCCCTGCACCGACCATCCAAAGGTGCTCTCTGTGCCAACTAGCGGTTCCGCTGCCTGTCTCCACTCTGCTCTGATACTATCTGCTAGTAGTCTGCTCCTAATAGGACAGAGTTCAGGATCATTTTCATCTCTGGAAAGTCTGCGAGCTGCAGTCCTTTTACTGAGCTCATGCTGAATCCGCTCACCAGGAACCTTTCATCACAGCTGTGCACACTTGTGGGGTTTAATTGCCTCTCTCTCTATTCTCTGCTGTTTTGTCCCAGACATTCACCAAGACGACTTTCACTGTGTTGCGTTGGGACGCTGCTGGGGCAGAGGAGCCAATGTAAGAGAGTGAGTGCCTCTTGTCTGATTACTGGCAGCTTCAAGCCCCTTCCCACAAGGTTTTCATGTAATAGCTTCTCTGACTGCCTCATCTAGTAAGCAACGACCTATCTTTCCTGCCCGATGGGCCTTCTACCCATGCCTTTGCCGTTTGTAGCAAACACAGTGTTCTGTCCATCTGGTTTCATCTTCACTGAATGGGGAATAACTGAGGAAACAACAGCATCTACAGAAACAGTAGGGGGTTGCACCTCACTCCTACTTACTGGTACACACAATGTGTCTACTTCCACATGTTGCACATGACACATCTTTGACTTTACAGAATTTTTAACATGTGTCTCTGTCCTAAACATACAAAGCATCTTCCATGTTCTTTAGTTTCTCTTTGGTGTTAGCTATATTAGTCAAGGCCCAGTTTTTCTGAGGTTGTGGTCTGCACTGTCTGAAATAGACACGTTTGTTGTTCCTTCTGGCTGGCTGTATGCAGTGCAGCAGAGGGCATGTTAGGTCTTTTGTTTTCATTTCATTGGAGAAGCATGACTTGTTCCATGGTTTACTCTCTTTCTGTTGGTTGTATGATCTTGTCATTTGTAGCGCTCGCTCCCTGCTCTGAACCTCTTTCTGTAGGAAACTGATAATCTCAGACACTTTCCATTCATCATCTTCTCCCTCTGATGACTATAGTCAAGAGCTATGTCCTCTGGAATCATCTGTAGTAAGATTGGGCATAGTAGGCTTCCATAGGTTTCTGACACTACACCCAGTGATTCCAAGCTCCTAATCTGAATTTCACATTCATCATATTGCTGCCTCAATGCATTTAGATCAGAGGATTTCTTCACAGGTGTGAGATTAGTGCTCATATGTCAAAGCTGCTCAATCACAAGGTCTTTCCTTCCAAATCTGCTCTTGAGTAGAGTGATTGCATTATCATAGTTACAGTCTGTTAACATCAGTCCTGCTACTGCCTTTGCAGCTGGTCCAGTGAGATATGTTTTCAGATAGATAAACTTCTCTTTTTTACACAGTGAATCATTGTTGTGAATAGCAGTCTCATACTGGCTCCAAAACTCCTGCCACATACTGACATCTCCATAGAATTTCTCAATAATCAACTTCGGTAGCCTTACTGAGTTAGTGTCACTCACCCGGGCTGGTGGTGGATTGACGTCCTGTTTCTTCGTTATCACTCTTTGTGCATGGCTCTTCAGCATGATAATGCGTTCTTTGTACATTTACATTACATTTAAGTCATTTAGCAGACGCTCTTATCCAGAGCGACTTACAAATTGGTGAATTCACCTGACATCCAGTGGAACAGCCACTTTACAATAGTGCATCTAAATCATTAAGGGGGGTGGTGAGAAGGATTACTTATCCTATCCTAGGTATTCCTTGAAGCGGTGGGGTTTCCAGGTGTCTCCGGTTTCAGGTGTCTCCGGAAGGTGGTGATTGACTCCGCGCATGCAATCTCTGCCTCCAATCCGTCCAATGGCGTTAACTGTTCAATTACACGATCGGAGTTCAAACAAACTGTCCTCCTTAGCTGATAACAATTCCAACAATGTACTCAAGTGAACGGTATCCGGATTTGACTGGGATATTTCCACGTCAATCTGATTCAAAATCCGTGTTGTTGCGACCTCGAATGGTACCCCGCTTTCGTCTCATTCTTTCTGCTTCATGCCGCCGTTCCTCCTCAGCCATTTCAGCCACTTCTTCATCGCAGCTCATATTCCGGGTTTCGGCACCAAATTTTAGATTAACTAACTTCAAAGTAATGACTCGGGACGTCGGGTTTGATACGAAAGCTTATTTTAGTAAGAATACTGGTTCATGTTACATTTAAAAACAATTGTTTTGGTACAGAGCAATGCAGGTAAGATGCTGTCGGAAAGTCAGCTACAATCACTAAACACCTGCACATAATTGGTGCGTTATCACTCATTCCTCTCGCAAGGCATTCTGGGACTTGCAGTCAAAAAGCGTAATTCAACACAACCCAATAAAATTACATATGCAAATAAATCTAAAGAAATATCTTTAGATACAGTTCAAAGAATAAACTTAAACATTAACTCAAACACATTAAAGTTACAAC
>NW_027003335.1:0-5481 GCF_036934945.1 Oncorhynchus masou masou
ATATCGACTTCGGCTCAGAACCACTTGTGTTTTCAAACACGGTCCTGTTTTATCAATTGATGTGCTGATCAAGGCTATATAAAAAAAAAAGTATGTGGACACCCCTTCAAATTAGTGGATTCGACTATTTCAGCCACACCCTATGCGGACAGGTGTATACAATCGAACACAGCCATGTAATCTCCATAGACAAACATTGGCTGAAGAGCTCAGTGACTTTCAACTTGGTACTGTCATAGGAGGCCACCTTTCCAACAAGTCAATTCATAACATTTCTGCCCTGCTAGAGCTGCCCCAGTCAACTGTTAAGTGCTGCTATTGTGGAAGTGGAAACATTGAGGAGCAACAACGGCAGTCGTGAAGTGGCAGGCCACACAAGCTAACAGAAGGAGATTCTGGACTAGTGGAAAAAAAGTTTCTCTATAGTGATTAATTATGCTTCACCATCTGGCAGTCCGATGGATGAATCTGGATTTGGGGGATTCCAGGGGAAAGCTAAATGACTGAAATGCATAGTGCCAACTGTTAATTTGGGTGGAGGAGGAATAATGGTGTGGCTTTTTTCATGGTCGTTTTATAGTTCCAGTGAAGGGATATCTTAATGCTATGGCATACAATGACATTCTAGACGATTCTTTGCTTCCAACTTTGTGGCAACGGTTTGGGGAAGACCCTTTCCTGTTTCAGCATGACAATGCCCGTGTGCACAAAGCGAGGTCCATACAGCAATGGTTTGTCGAGATCGGTGTGGAAGAACTTGACTGGCCTGCACAGAGCCCTGACCTCAACCCCATTGAACACCTGTTGGATGGATTGGAACGCCGACTGCGAGCCAGGCCTAATCGCTAAACATCAGTGCCTGACCTCACTCCCCATTGAACACCTGTTGGATGGATTGGAACGCCGACTGTGAGCCAGGCCTAATCGCCCAACATCAGTGCCTGACCTCCCCATTCAGCCTGACAGAGTTGGAGAGGATCTGTAAAGAAGAATGGGAGAAACTCCCCAAATACAGCTGTTCCAAGCCCTCTGGCATCATACCCAAGAAGACTTGAGACTGTAATCGCTACCAAACGTTCTTCAACAAAGTACTGAGTAAAGGGTCAGAATACTTATAAAAATGTGATAATTCAGTTTTTAATTGTTAATAAATTTGCAAACATTTGTTTCTGTATATCGGTATACCTTCTTTTCTTTAAGAGTTGGACACTGTAAAGTCTATTATCCCTCTGAAGAGTATGAATTAGGCTGTTTGAGAAGGTTTGAATCCTAAGCAACCTACCTACACATAGTTAGAAGTACAATACCAATATAAAGGTACTGTAGTAGGTCAAAGCTGTGTGCTGGAAAACCTTGGTAGAGCATGGGTGGAACAGGCATTGTGGTGCTGGAAAACCTTGGTAGAGCATGGGTGGAACAGGCATTGTGGTGTTGGAAAACCTTGGTAGAGCATGGGTGGAACAGGCATTGTGGTGTTGGAAAACCTTGGTAGAGCATGGGTGGAACAGGCATTGTGGTGTTGGAAAACCTTGGTAGAGCCTGGGTGGAACAGGCATTGTGGAAGATCAGGACCGGCTCCCTGGAAGATCAGGGCCGGCTCCCTGGAAGATCAGGACCGGCTCCCTGGAAGATCAGGGCCGGCTCCCTGGAAGATCAGGGCCGGCTCCCTGGACGATCAGGACCGGCTCCCTGGAAGATCAGGGCCGGCTCCCTGGAAGAGGGCCACTTCTGGGCCGATTCCTCATTGCTTTCTGGGCCTAAATCTGCAACTATCCTGATACTCATCAACTTTTCCTGAAAAAAAAACAACCAGAAGCCGTACTTTTTCAAACCAACTGGACACAAGGACAGAAACATGAAACGGAAGTGTCAATCAAATGGAATGATATTTCACCACTCCTGATTGGCACCATTGAGGCACATCGCGCACATGACAGTCAAGCTTCAACGTTGCACTGAAACAGGTGAATCATGCAGATTCATCTTGAATCACCCTGTTTATGAGATGATGATCAAATATTCAGTCTACTCAAGCAGAATACAAGGTCAAAGTTATCCAGGATTCTACTTTGAATGCAGCATGCTACAGTTACTGTAAATCCATGTTTATATTAAGGCAGCAGGAGTAGTATGCTATCTGATCCAAAGCCCTTGATCCTTTATTTGCTAATTGAATATGCCTCATCTTATACATTAAAAATCTTCTTCACTTATAAACTCAGCAAAAAAAAAGAAACGTCCCCTTTTTCAGGACCCTGTCTTTCAAAGATAACTAGAAAGAAAATGTCAAATAACTTCACAGATCTTCATTGTGAAGGGTTTAAATACTGTTTCTAATGCTTGTTCAACGAACCATAAGCAATTAATGAACATGCACCTGTGGAACGGTCGTTAAAAGACACAAACAGCTTACAGACGGTAGGCAATTAAGGTCACAGTTATGAAGACTTAGACACTAAAGAGGCCTTTTACTGACTCTGAAAAAACACCAAAAGAAAGATGCCCAGGGTTCCTGCTCATCTGTGTGAATGTGTCTTGGGCATGGAGGCATGAGGACTGCAGATGTGGCTGTGGGCAATAAATTGCAATGTATCTACTGTGAGATGCCTAAGACAGCGCTACAAGGAGACAGGGTGGACAGCTGATCGGGCCCCCGAGTGAAAAACCACATGTAACAACACCTGCACAGGATCGGTACATCCGAACATCACACCTGCGGGACAGGTACAGGAAGGCAACAACAACTGCCGAGTTGCACCAGGAACGCACAATCCCTCCATCAGTGCTCAGACTAACCGCAATAGGCTGAAGGCCTGGACTGAGTAGGCCTGTTGTAAGGCAAGTCCTCACCAGACATCACCGGCAACAACGCCCGCCTATGGGCACAAAACCTACCGTCACTGGACGAGACAGGACTGGCAAAAGTCCTCTTCACTAACGAGTTGCGGTTTTGTCTCACCAGGGGTGATGGTCGGATTTGCGTTTTTCATTGAAGGAATGAGCGTTACACTGAGGCCTGTACTCTGGAGCAGGATCGATTTTGGAGGTGGAGGGTCCAAGTTCTGTGACGGTGTGTCACAGCAGCATCAGACTGAGCTTGTTGTCATTGCAGGCAATCTCAACACTGTGTGTTACAGGGAAGACATCCTCCTCCCTCATGTGGTACCCTTCCTCCAGGCTCATCCTGACATGACCAGGAATGTCAGTGTTCTGCCATGGCCAGCGAAGTGCCCAGATCTGAATCCCATTGAGCAGGTCTGGGACCTGTTGGATCGGAGGATGAGGGCTAGGGACATTCCCCCGAGAAATGTCTGGGAACTTGCAGGTGCCTTGGTAGAAGAGTGGGGTAACAGATCACAGCAATAACTGGCAAATCTGGTGCAGTCCATGAGGAGGAGATGCACTGCAGTACGTAATGCAGCTGGTGGCCACAGCAGATACTGAATGTTACTTTTGATTTTGACCCAGGGTAGCATTATTCCATTTCTGTTAGTCACATGTCTGTGGAATTGTTCAGTTTATGTCTCAGTTGTTGAATCTTATGTTCATACAAATATTGACGCATGTTAAGTTTGCCGAATATAAAGCAGTTGACAATGAGAGGAGACGTTTCTTTTTTTGCTGAGTTTAAATGTGTCATTATACCGCTGCATGTTTCCATTCAGCCTGTGGGATAATGTTGTTTACATTTCAGTGCAGTTCAGCACGTGTGTTGACTATACATTGTCACACGGCGCCATGGCGCTGAAATGCTCTGCTCCCGGTAGAATAGAGACTGGGCGGTGTCAGCGTGTTTCTGAAATTAACTTGAGCCGCATATAGAGTTTCCAAAACACTGCTGTAGAGACTGGGCGGCGCTCGCGTGTTGCTGAAATGGTAATCGAGAGTTTGTAGAACGGGCGGCGCTCGCTGCTGAAATGGTAACTTCGAGCCGCGTATAGAGTTTGGGAAACACTGCTGTAGAGATCAAGGCGCTCGCGCTGAAATGGTGTATAGAGTTGGGAAAATGGTACCGGCGGCGCTCGCGTGTTGCTTCGAGCCGCGTATAGAGTTTGGGAAACGCTGCAGCAGAGACTGGGCGGCGCTGGTGGACACCGCCATGCTGCTGAAATACGTTGTGCTCATTGTACTTTTTTGGACAATGGAACGGAAAACCAAACAATCATATGACTGTAACGTTACAATGTTCCCTCTAAAAGAGATAGGGCAGGGGGAGGAGGGGGACCCTTCAAACATATCATTTGTTCTGAATATAACGCGTTCTGCTCCCACAGTATGTTGCCTTTAAGCGATATATTTATGACTGGAAAACAGCAGGATATATAACAACACTCAGTCAAAGTTTAGGTTGTCAGGTGGCGCCTCTTAAGTACCCCCAGAGCGGCTCAATTTACCACGCTGGTGATGTATTCTGAATGCTGGTGAGATTGTGCGTCATTCATGTGATTAGATTGTGTTCCATGTGACTTGCCATACAGTATCCAAAACCCCTGGTGCCGAGAGAGGAGATGTGGGAAGGACACTATGCTACAGTAGCGCACTGGGTTGCTGCTGTTCAGAGAGGAGCAGTCCAGACTCCACTGTGGTACCGGATGATGCAGAGACAGACAGAGAGCGAGAGAGGTGCGCAGTAGGCTTCTCAGTTCTCATTGGAGACGTTTTGCAGTCGCCTAGGAATGTTTTCACGCTTTGCACTAAAGGAAGTTTTCTGAAACAGGAAAAACTGTGGCGAGTCCAACCTATCCCCTATGACTTGATTGGGGAGAAGTGAGTGGAGTAAACCGTGCCTCTGCGCGGTGCGGTGTTGCGTTAGGGGTGACGTTCGGTGGGGAAGAGGCTTAAACGGTATCCGGGTGAGAAGAGATTTTCCGTGACAGCAAATAGAAGATCTCAATTGGGCTCGAGCTCCTCTCTCTCTTTTCTGACAAACCATCACTCACCGACCAACCGTCACGGTTTGAAGATGCCCTGCGCTTCATGAACGAACGAGTGTCCTCAGTTCCTCCATTGTATGCTGGCTATACTGTAGGCTACCTGGCGACAAGGCTGCATGTTTTGGATATTTGGATAAACAGCGTAGTCATTTTTGGATTGAAATTACCAACGGAAAATTCATCCATAAATGATGGACGAGCGATGTTAATAGTGGATAACAGGAGGGATTGATAGCCTACAACGCATTATAGGTGAGGTGGAGGATATCTGATCCAATGTGAAGACTGATGTTTAAATTAACTTTCCATCCAAACTTCAATTGTACCCCATTCATTCCCATATTTGAATGTCAAACTAAACGCATCGTTATTCTTATTTAATTTGGAGTGATAGGCTACCTCTCATTGGCAAGGAGTCCATCTGGTGCGAACAAGGAGACAACTCATTCCCGTGTGTGTCTTATTGATTTATATTTTAACGTAGATATTATTATTATATATTTTTTGGGGGAGATTGCCATTTCGGGACTTTGTGTGTCTTATTATT